>NW_008751664.1:207410-256859 GCF_000715545.1 Opisthorchis viverrini
TGAACTCATCGGTTTAAAATCTCAAGGGGCCACAATTAGGAAATATATCATTCCGAACAATTTCAAGCTGAGTCATATTTCAGAGACATCAGAAATGGCCTTAATTATAAGCTTTACTTAAAATTTAGATTGGATAAATTCATCGTCTGCTTTTCACCTGTGGGGTGCGAATGTTGAGGTGAGTAGAGGCATCAGAGTTTACACGGTCGTCAAAGACGGGAAGACTCCCTAGACGCAATGATGAAAAAGGAAGGCCTCAATACATTTCTTAGACTTAACGCACTACTCATAAGGTTTTTAAAAACGTTTAGACAAATTTGGCTGAATTGGAACGGTATGAAGGTAAGTGTATTTATTGCAAAAAGTACCATCATATGGACGACAGATTGGACACACTCGGAACAGGAACTTTGGTGGGCCAATGCCAAACATAGACAGACCATTACGGATATTCTATCATATATTTTGCCTTATGATAAAGTAAACTAGAAAGAGTTCAGTAATGATTGCCAAATAAGGTGCGGAACAAATTTCTTTACACTGTGAAACTCAAATTATGAGAGAGACTGACTGGTGGACTTCGCTGGTGAGGTATTGTGGACAGAATAGGGACGATAGATAATTAAAAAATCGTTCAGCTGTAGTTCTCTTTTCGGTGTTCAACTGACATGCCACTGGGTAGGAAGTACGAGCGCTGGGTTACTGCCGGGTTCCCAAGCCTAGGCTGAAGAAGCCGAGAGGCAAGGGCCGGTACGAACCATTGACCTTCCGACTAGTAAAAAGTTGTGCTCTAATTACCAATCTCTAAGATGTCCGGATAACTCGATAACCATATGGTTCGTAAGCTTGAAATATTGTAGTATAAAAACATGGGAATTCACGACGGGAACTGAAGATTAATATGAACAGGGTTTTGTCCTGAAGCAAACCAGCGCTTGTGAATATTGGAGAAGAATTTAGGCAATCTGTGGCGATTTGTGTGTGAGGTGGAAAGGTTCACCGGCCTCAAAGAGGTACCTCACTCATTCAAAAGGAAGTTCTCAGAAGTTCTATGGAGAGCGAGTTACACCCAGCCGGTAAACCTCACGTGTATATTTCTTAGAAAGTGGGGTCAAATGAATGGCTTGACAGCCCAGTATGTCTCCAAAATACATGCACAATCTAGTCAAGTAATCAGGAGAGAATCATACTGCAGCGGAATGTCTTTTTCTCAGCAAGAAGGAATCATATATTAACCATATGTTCTGTTGTACTAACAACCAGCAGGCTGCCTGTGAATAGAACTCAGAACGGGTCGTTGTGCAAAAGAAGTATGTTACATTTAGTTCAAGCTGAATGAAAGTTGAGGGTATTCATGTTTACCGCATAACAGAAAGCTGTTTAGGTTTGATAAATTGTTGCGCAAACAGGCTTTCGCGATAGTCATCCTATGGTGGTCAAGTTAAAGCAGCGCTGACACGCGGTGACCGTACAAACAACAGGAATCGCCAATGGAGACAACAACAAGGTAAGAGGTAATAAGTCGCGGTGATGGTTTCGGCCTAGAAATGTAACCCTCAACATTCTCGACATTAGTGGCGGCCTGCAGAGAAAATTGAGTTGGTACACGAAAGACGGTGAAAATGTCACATAAATGGATGAAAGTTAAATCGTTATCAATCGACAGGGGGGAAATTGTCGAGTTGATCGGGGAACTCACGTAAAATACTCACAAAGTTATACTAAGAGTGTTTCATACTCACAACGTGAGGTAGGACGCAATTTGGGCAGTTGAGTTCGGGCTCACATAAAACCAGTAACCCATTGGACAAAATTAACTCAACCTCAAAATTTTCATCATTTATCACGAGCTAACAACGCCAAGTAAGAAGTTTATGTTTGCAAACAGGGCGTCACAGGACATTAGTAGGTGATTCTACATGCGCTGTAGGTCGGACCAATTGAAGCAGAGTAAAAGTCCGCAATAGTGTTGCCTGAATTCTACGATATCTGAGAATGTTTCCTTCACTAAATGACTCTTTATATGATGGCCACAAATAACCTAAAATAAGGTTGATTTGCAACACGTATTAATTTCAAGAATTTGTAGTATAACATTTGAGGTTAAAATATTTGACTGCATCAACATTTTAATCCCGCTGAATTTTCGTGACCAAAAATGTAAGGATCGACGTTCCGAAATTTGGTCAATTTTCCGATGAGCATAATCCTTGGGGAAACACTCAGTAGACTGACATCATATGATCGGTCCAACACATAAACCACTACGAGAAATGTATCAAAAACAGTGCATCAACCCGCGAGGCGAATAAAGAACGTTTACTGCCGGCGGAGTGAAGAGGTTGTATCTAAAGCTCGATCAGATGTCAACCAATAGAAAGGCATTTTGTTCAACAGACCAATAAGTACACTGATTCCAATAGCCTATATGAAGGTTGTGTGCATGCCACCTAGCACACAAGCAACATCGAAATGACGCATTAATAAAGTAAACTTTTCTGAGGATGAACTAATTATGATCGAAATTCGTTTGAACGGGAATTTAACATTCGGAAATGCACTTGGAAGATTCAACCACCTATCCCAGTGGAAAAGTTCCGAATAATGAGATCATAAGTCCGCTTCACAACAAGAGTATAAAAACTTGTTTGTGTACAGAAAAGAATGGCTTTTTTGAATTTCATCCCGAAAACAAACTTTTATATTATGGAAAGCCCAGATGCGCCAATGATCTGCCTTTTCTACCACACAAACCTCCAGGATGACTGAAACCTACTCACCGCCTATAACTGCCGGTAGGAAGTCGGCACGTTCAAGGCTTTCCAAGGTGGTCTGCTTTTTGTGGCATATTGATATCCAAAATGTGTGATTTCCTCACGAAAGCAAGAAATCTTTCAATTAATACGGGCTCAAAGGTGTTGTAGCCCACATAGCCATTCTGCACCGGGTTTCGGCATGTAAAGTGTGCGGTTGAATTATATCTATCCCCATATCCTGGGTAAGTGTAAGTTAAGCACATCAGCAAATTGTCTGACTTTTGAGCAGAAAGCTTTTGATTCGAAGAACCGTAGAGAAAGGACTAGCAAAATGGGCCTTGCTAGAAGTATATCGACTTCTACTACATGGTATCCTGTCGGTGGACGTTGGAAAACTATCTATGCAATACTTTTTCGTTCGACTACTAAAAGCCAAAGTTCTATACCAATATAAACCGATTCAGGTAGTTCGAAAAAGATTTTTGGGATTCGTTCTGACTGTTGGTTGTGTTAAAAGCTGAATACTTTTGTATTTGCATTCCAACAATCATCAGTGTTCGCTATTTATGGGGTGCTTAACCGATTTTAATACTACTAAAAAGCTCATTCCTGTGATTGCTTGTAACGGGACGTCTGAAACAAAAGGAAGTACCGAACAGAAAAGGGTGGAAGTAAACTCGGAAATATTAACTTTTGAGGAATGCGATGTGATTGGACGTACACCAAAAAAAACTCCATAACGTTTATTCTCCTTATTCTAGAGATTCAGATGAACAATCGAATGCAGATCTATCTTGTCGATAAGCTTTTTACGGATGCCTGTGGATTTCCAAAATGTTCATCTCAGGAACCCCGAGGTCGCCGTAAAATTACATGTGCACTCTAGAGTTTTAACTATTTAAGTTGGACTGCATGATCCCGTTCAGGAGGCTGCAGGATTGAATATAAACAATATTACGCTGTTATTCAAATTATGATTAGGAGAATATATTTGTGTGCAACCAACGTTGCTTTTGTTTGTCTATAAACGAAATTATCGGGCAACATGTAAGTCAGACAGAAAGCAAGTATGAAGTTGTTAATATCTATCGGCCTCAATGATGCACCGCCAGTTTACTCGGAATTAATGTATTTGCTCTATTAGCAATAAACAGTTAACTAATTCGCAGGCGGACTTTGAAAAAATGCACTTTGCATACAGTGTTACTGGTTGCCCAGCTTTGCTTACAATCGACAGAACACCAGGTGTGAACTGTCTAATATTTTGTGCCAACCGATCCATAATTTATTGTTCCATGTAACATGTGCGTGATGCAGCATCTTTCGCCAATACAGATGGACAAATCGTACTTCATCAATAGATCCATCTTTAGCAAAGTAAACGGGGATCAAAGTGGTACAGAACGAGGTCAACAGGGGTAGAACTGACTTGGGTTGAACTTTCCTCGGGCCTGGCCAAAGAGATCAAACAACTTTTGTCAGGTTAACCGCTGTTTAAATTTGGGCTCACATTGCAACTATAGGCCGGAACGGCAGCTGTTCGCAAAATGAGAATAAATACATCATCCGGCCCCAAAGGTCACATAAGAATACTAACGGCTTAGTTTTTCTATTAACGGCTGTTTTCTTCATATCGGGAATCATCTGACGAAACTCCAGGTGTCTCAAACGCGCGACCTCTCGGCTAACAGTTTGATCACCACGATTGGCCACTAGCAGGTGATGAGCAGTGTGGACAGATCACACTGCTCACCTTTTAATCACATCAAGCGGTAGTATGTTGGTTTGCTCCTGAGGCAAATCGTGCAGCCAGTTAACTCTTGACCACGTGATATGAATTCCGTAGTTAAAGGATAAGGGGCATTACTTTTCATCTAAATGTGAGTTAATCACACTGCTGATCGGCTACTTATGGAAGAAGAGTTTAGTCATCAAATAGTGACTGGGGTTTGTGGAACGGAAACAATTTAATAACCTGTGAGATGTGCGCAGCCGAAAAATCCCGACGAGGATAATGCAGCTGAACACAGGTTTTCCGCCCTATGAGACGGACTCGTCATAACCATAGAAGGAAAATTCGATTAAAATAGTGTGGAATGAAATTCTTATAATGCATTTAATACCATAAAATGGCTTATACGTTGTCGGACTGCATAAATAGGATGATTCCGTCGAACTGTAGCAAAGCTTTGCAATAGTGTCCTCGTAATCACACGGACCTACAATATCATGGAAATGTAGTTTTTTGTGAGCATTTGCGTAGTTGTGTGTGCCCAGTTATACCAACATTGGATATATAAAATTACACCATTGCATCAGGATTTTCCAAACGCGGCTTGTCTGGTTCCCTAATACCTCCAAGTTTATGTTCAAACAAAAAGAAACTTTGTTCTGTGACGACGGATAAAAATAACCAGGCTTATCTAAAATGCGTTTTTTTTCTGCGGCATAAACTAACCTTGCTTTTTACGGTTTAATCACAACCACCAAGCAATGGCTACTACTTCACTGAAATTGTGAACATACCGATAAAGCTGAGGAACTGGCGCGCGCAAATAAAGTAGTCTCGGGTGGCCGTTTAGATGTCCGACCGAGAAATGCCAAATGGACACGCCAAACCGGAAGATACAAACCGGCTGGGGGTTTTTTCTTCTGCATCGAATATTGAAACTATTTAAGCAGTGTCATCAAGGGACCTTCTTGTGCTTATGACGTGAGAGTATGAGGTTGATGAAAAGCTACGAAGCCTTATATAGGGAACGGAATACTGTTGTTTTCAAATGAATGGTTTTTAATTGTATTGCTTGCATTCAAACCTCAGTATCCATAAGATGGTTAAATTTGAGCGAACAATCATTGGCAGTTAGTCCCAGAGAGCTCCTCTGACTTCGTCCGGTATGATATTCCAAACTTAGAGGGACGAAGTGCTTCCTAAACTCCGGTCTTTCAAACGCTTTGATCGTTGCTCACTGGTTTTGAATTTTGCCATTTGTCCATGTTTCCTGGGGTGAAGGGGTATAGCTTGATTATAATCCATCAGTTTTGCGTGACGTTTGTTCAGACACAATGAGCAAGTCATTTAAGAACACTTTTGAGCATCCTAAGGGAAACAATCAGTGATTGGATCTGTTGTTTACGTACAATGGACGTACTTAATCTACCGAATCGCTGTTACAAAAACCACTGGTAATTTGCACATTTGGGTGAAATTAAATGGAAAGATTAATTTTTGTGCCTGTCTGTAGAAGCACCAGCACTAAGAATAGCATTATTTGCAGAAGCAGATCATATATTTGTTGTGAGTGGGGATAAACGCGTAACTTCACAGATGTGCCCTAAGCTTATTTTAGAACATTGAAAGAATGGTGACTTTACGTGACTTTACTTGAAGCGATTTAACGAAATATTATTGGATCGAGTTCAGGTACACAGTGCGACAGTTTTGAACGCTGTAACTTCTATATTTCAAACATTTAGATGCCCATTTTGGGATTAGTTCTCCGATAACTGAACAACGCTTACTACATGTATATACAGGCGGATGCGTGCGTGTGTGTGCACGTGTAGATGTAAGCATATGAACATGTACACGTTCGATAAAAACAGCTCCGTTGAGCTAATTTTCTCAGCAAGTTTTGTCTAAGGGACGGCTGGTAGTCTGGTTAGGATGGTCGCTAACTAACCTTCCCTTCAAAATAACAGTAAGTGCATCATCAAACAAGGGGGTGATCGGCAGCTTGTGAAATTATGAAAAGCTGGCCGTAATATCTTTAAAATGGGTAATGGGAACACCGTAACCTCGATGCAAGAACTCGACGTGCTTAACCAAATCTACGTCACAGACGGGCAGCAAGCTAAGTAGTTCAGTAGCTATGCTCAGCTTCATGTATGTTGCGTTAACAACGTAAAAACATTCAGATAAATGTGTAAGCGATCTGGCTGTTTTATAGCAGTTTATTTAAAGGGCCTTCGTCAGGAGTGTGAAATGACAAACAAGGCACCCCCTTATTGTTAACTCTCGTTCGCCGAATGCAATCTATTATAATTCCGCTCCACTATTCAGAGGTCAGTGAAGTAATAGGAGTCAAATCCCTAAGTTTACCAAGGGCTTTGTAAGTTGAGCATAGCTCGATAGGTGCTTATTCGATATCGTTTTAGATAAGCCCGCATTTATTACGTCAAATAGCTGTGCATTACCAAATACCTTAGGTTACTCGCTATCTAGGTGGTCTTACTTCCAGGATAGGCAAGTCTGGCAGATAGAAGATCTTTATAATCTATCAGAAAAAAGAACTTTATTTCAAAATAGGCTCTTCTAAGTTCAATAAAGTTGTCTATTTTGTTTATTTATTGATTTGCTGTCAAACCGGACAAACAAGCTTATTTTTTTGCAGTTAGCTAATTAGTTTTCAGGGGATGCGCTTCAGAAATTCAAGGAAACCTACTCATTTGGGTAGAATACATAATGAACAAATCTAGCACATGTTTTATATCTAGTTGTGTTTAGTTTGACCACGAAAATATTTTGAGGAGCCGACGTCTACCTCAGGGTTCAATTTTGTTAACTTGGCAATTCTAAATAACACGAATTTCCATACGAATTTCCGAAAGCAACGAAGCCTGATTGATTCTATTCAACAGTTTTTATTTAAAAAAAACACCTTTGAGGTATTCGTTGCAATATAAAAACTGTGCTTGTGGAGAATTTAGGCGGAGTGGACCTTTCGCCGATAAGAAGCAGATAAAAGTTTTAGGGTATATTAATGTGTAGTATTAGACCTGTTATAGTGCAGTATATTAGGCCATTTATTATTGTTTTTTTTTTTTGGGGGGGGGGTTGGCGGCTCAAAATGGACTGTGATGTTTGATTTTAAAGTTAAATTTTGTAATCACACAATTAGTTATCACATTGTATTTTATGTAAGCTGTATCCTAACATATCAATTACATATCCACGGTACGCACTGATATTCGTTTGCAATATTCCACGAAGGATGTCCTGTGATTAACTCCAAAATGCGGCCCCACATTTCAAGTAATTACCAAAACGATTGTTAACAAAAAATATATGTTACACTTAGTAACTCAGTCTCACAGCTGTCTCGTTTTTTTGGCTGTTTTTAAGCAGTCGGTATGGCTCAGTTTAGTGGGTGAATTTTGTGCTTGCCACCGACCAGAATGGACCTGATATTTTTCCAAGTTTTCTGGACTTAATTGATAAAGTTGTATTTATTCGAGTATTGCCAGTTAAGCCGTGATGATCGCAGTCATGCTTGGCTTGGTTCTACTCAGCCTCGTCTTTTGATCCTTTTCTGGGAAATTCATACCAAGGAAAGAAACACTTCACTTCGGCCTAAAAGAAACTACTGTTCATTAGCCACTAGCAAATCAATGGTTTTTCAATTCGTATCATTGTGCTCCGCCAGAATATTAGCAAATTCGAACTTTTGTGTTGACCTATTTGGCCTGGTGAAGCCATCCATATTAGTCCCGATCTGCTTAGCTGGAACGACTTTCGAAATATCTCGGTACATTCTCCAAACTGGCCGCATCACTTATAAAGTTGATGGAAGTTTTCATTTACTATAGCCACGCACATAAAATCAAGAATTCCTCTGGAGCTCTCATCTACTGGAGCTTGGGAGAACCTGCAGCCAAACATTGCACTTAGGAAAGCTGTCAGCTAATCAAGCGGTTGGCATTGTGAGGTATATATCTAGGGATATCAGGAAATTATCTACTGTTTCACCGGCTAACGTTACTACAACGCAGTGAGTGGCACTCAAACCTCTATTATCTTCAGAACCTCCCTCAACAAAAACTTTAACTTTGAAGCGTCTGGTTGGAGCCGTGTTTAGCGATCTGCGTTAGTCCTCCCATGTTCAAGTATACTTTGGTAGAGTTCGGTGATTTGTTCTTTGTTCTGTGGGGCTAGGGATGATCTTCAGTACCATAAACAGCATGTACAAGCTTGCTAATTATTTTATTATTATTATTTATTACCCCCCAGTAAAAACAATGCTCTTCTGGCTTTCCCTAAGTCCTCGCCTTATTTTTAGGTCATTAGGGCACTTATCTATTTACTGGTATCTCATTGATGATCTCAACATTTTAAATTCACCAAACCAGCCTACTCCAGCTTTTTTCACAATCCTAATTAGTCACTTAGCAATACCAAGTGTTCCGCTTGCACTTCTATCCTATAGGACATTGGCGTGCCGAAATTCTGTGACCTTTTATTGAGCTTGATTTATCGTAATGCTTCTCTGTATAATAACACAGTCTCGCTTAGCTTATAGGGCATTTAATATTAGTTCAGTTTAAACTTCGACGTACAGTTGGATAG
Source organism: Opisthorchis viverrini (assembly GCF_000715545.1). Taxonomy (NCBI): domain Eukaryota; kingdom Metazoa; phylum Platyhelminthes; class Trematoda; order Opisthorchiida; family Opisthorchiidae; genus Opisthorchis; species Opisthorchis viverrini. Next base: position 216,513 of record NW_008751664.1, read on the forward strand.
TTTATCCCTCACACTGGATATTGTTGCAAAGTTTTATACTAGAAATTTTCATTTTGGCATACAAATTTTGAATTTGGTTGACTTGGAGGAGAGATGAAAATTATCTGTGTCGAGACGAGTGATTTCAAATGTGCTTGACAATTAGTCATAAATCTTTTACCTCATATTTGGCGCCTTGTGTACATCCTATTATTTTAAGACAAGGATAAGTAAGCCGGAATTCGACTAAGCCTAGTGAGGTTACCTTGTCGCGGTGCAAACATTTTACTTAACTGGGTGCCCCGAATGAATTTTTTGGTCCAATTTTTAAGACGCTTCCTATAGTTTTCTTCATTCTAGGTTTAGAATCGCTCAGGTCCTTCTATGTGACCAAGGATAATGGGTGTCAGATAAGAGATTCATCAAATTCTATGCCCTGTAGACAATAATTCTACTCGGATGTCTTGCTGGAATGGTACACAGCAGTGTCAGGTTGCTTTCTAAGAAAACGTCGCTCAAGGTCCGATGGGCTGTAACAAGATTGGATGCTCTGATTGATTTAAATCATTTTCTACGGCAATATTTCATTTCAAAGTAGAGTTCCAAATCTTCGTTGAAGTTCCTACACATTTATAAAATGGCCACAATAGTGAGGCTAACTTAGTGGTATCTAACTCAGAGAAATACACAAACACAAGCCTTGCGTCCTTACCCGTCAACAACGTCGTGAACACCCTAGTCATGGCCGGAATCATCACCGCTATAACCACCACCATCAACATAATCACCAGTGTCACCACCACCATTGTTGCCATCGTCATCAACATTACGTGATTTTCAGACTCCCTAGTATGTTGCTCAAAGCGTTGATGCATCTAAAAAGTGAAGGAAAGCATCTACTTTGTCAAATATAAGTCATCATGTTCACATCCACCTTGCTTGAACAGTCGTCTGATGAAAACGCACCAAAGGGAAAAGCACTGGCCTCGAGGCTCACCCTTGTTAGAACTCATCAGAAGTGAACATCCCTGACGAAGCCGGGGTGTGGACACGGGACATCTGACACCATAAGTCCACCAAGACATCTGAAGCCTCAAGTCTAGACAGGCGAACCTGTACCTTTCCTGGTTGTGTTGATCGGCTTACTCACCTGTTAGAAATTCCCAGTCGGATGGCGACAAAGACGCCTGAAACCGGCTGGACAAAACAAATACAAAACTTCCCTGCGGGGTTCATGCGTCTGTGGAGCTTTGAAGTCCTGAGAGACGGGTCAACCGATTGTCAAAACCAAGAGAGTTGCTGGATTGTAATGCGAGTCCATTGTCTCCCACTTTGGTGTGGACTCAGCGGAACAATTATGCCAGGGAAGGAGGGCAACGACGGTAATGTGAATGTGGATACCACATCTCCCACAACAACCCAAAACAAAATGTATGTCCGTAGAACATAAGGTTGACGGAAACCCGGGGACTGCGCCTACCTGACGAGCCCCAAAAAGGGCGAAACCGGTCATGGGCTGTTGATGGATTTTCAGCAACCTTATGAGTAGTACATTAAAAATGTGTCCGTTATTATTTTTAACTACTGATTAGCCCACGCCAATGGTAGACTGCCAGTAAACCTCTTTTTAAAGACCGGTAGGTAACCAAATAGAACCCGGGAGATGACCAAAATTATTATAGTAAATTTTGTGACAGTCCGACGAACAATTCAAATTTTGCGTTGAACTTGGTTTTTACCCTACTAATTTTCCTGCCCTAAACGATTTACTGTGCTGGTTAGCTAGGCGGTCATAGTCCTCCGTTTTTGGCAAGAAGTCGGTTCTTTCGGTTCTTTCTGTAATAGATCATAGCATTTCTGTCTTACGTGAAACATCCCAAAAAGTTAATCAGATGTTCGCCTTGCTCATCACGATATCTATTCAAAGCAAAACGCCTGGATTCTAGAAAAAATCCCACTAACTTTTTTCACTACAAACAAAGTCAAAACAGACTATATTTATGGTAGCCGGAGTACTCAAAATCAACAAGTGTCAAGTGAAAAAATTTGCAAAGTGGTTGAAGTTAATGTATATTATTTTCATTTTAAGAGGAAACCTGAGTTTACTGAAAATATATCAAAGAACTAGTACATTCTTATATTTTACAGTATTTGTTTTTCTCATCAACCACTAAAACTAGACGAGAAATTTCTTAATGATGAAGTGCCTTTTAATCAACTTGCTTTCAGACAAAGTATGTGCTTCAATCTCATTTCAGAAATCATGATGTTAGCCATTCTCTGCAACTGTTTTCTGATCATATCACAAAGTGCGATTATGGGCTGCGCAACCATGGTTGTCGGATGCTTCTTTCCTGCAGTGAACAAAGTATCTTTTCGTTTACCCAAATTATCTCCAGGCAGCTAAATATTTCCAACATGGTTCCACTTTTCTCCCGTACGTCTGTCCTTGATACAGGATATTTCTGACTGACTCCATTCACTTCTGCTATGCCTGCTTGGATTTGAACATCCGACAGCCTCTCTGTCAAACAGCTAATATGTAACAAGGTTTTCAAAACTGGTCGAACCGTCTCTCTGTCATAGCTTTCGCTCATCATTAATACAACAGTCGGACGCCCCTACAGCTCAGATGTATACAAAGTCTCAAACGCGGTTGTTTTGTCGCCTTATTTTTCGGCGTTTTGTGGAAGCAACAAACATCACCGTCCTCTTCTACTTGTTTGTTAAAATGAGATCAACCGCATTCAGTCTATCAACAATTCGATCCCCAACCCTTAATTACGTCGAACCTTCTGTGCATCGGCAATTATTCCACTGTCGACTAACGTGCTTAATTTTGTTCATTGATGTTCAAATCGTAAAACAACCAAAATATTCATTTCCAATTCACGGACATTTCGTTTTGTTTGCCATTATTTATTCAGAAGGGTAACAACAAGTGATGATTGGTTGCATGTCACACATGTTTACAACATTGGGTGAACTCGTTTGCTTGCGCTTTGGACAAGAATAATGCGGCAAACAACCAGATATTTAATCAGGGTTGAAATGAATCAATTTTAAAGCCATATGCTAATATGGTGTATCCTGAGAATTCATCTCTGAAAGCGTCTTCCGGCCAACGTTCGAAATGTAAATCACCGACAGCCATTGAAGCTTTAGAAAGCGAGAATAGTTTGGGTGTTAGCAGTTGGGACGGAGAAGCGCCACTGTCCCGCTCTGTGGTTGGTGATGGAGGTGCTAGACTATCATTCTGGTGTTCTATGCTTTGTTAAGTGCCATTTCAAGCGCTATTCGCGTGCTATTTAGAAGACATCGTCCTATGATTTTACTGATTCAAGATTTCACATCGCGACTAACTTTTCATATGAATCTGTCAGTTTGTTTGACATGTGCATGCGGACGTTTAACATGCGAATGTTTAAATTTCCCAGACATTTGATACCAGAGGAGTACTATGGTCGATGCCTCCATAATGACAGCGAAAATGTATTTTCGGATGGCAGATGGAAATATGTCGACCAAGAAAAAATCTTTTGTTAGATAAGAGAGAAATACTTTGACCCCGCGGTTGGCACAAGCCGGGCTTCTCTTCAGGGTATCAGAAACGCAGCAGAACACGTTCTTTATGCAGCCGCGGATGGGTTCTTGGCAATTGAAATTAGGAACATGTAATTTCTCTCAGATTATTTTCTAAAGTGGGATTTTAAAAAACCTCCACTGATATAACTAAACAGGATCATGGTCGTAAGACTTTTCTCAATCAATCGCTGTTGAGAAAAATTGTTTCGGTTTAATGTTGAAAAGTTAAATATATTGTTAGCCGGAAAAGCGTACGGTTTGTCTTACGATTGCGAAGTATGAGCAAACACTGAACAAACAGTGGCAGATATACACGGAACACTACCGAATTGTCTATCATCAAGGCAGGGAAAGCATATTTATGCACCTTTTATAATGACATAATCGATGTCACAATCAGGCATTGAAACCAAACACATACGTTTGTTGCTAAGGTGTGACATTTGCCACTCAATCGTAACCGTGAGTATTTTTGCAAAAAAATATTCGTTATAACTAGTTATAACTAGTTATTACTAGTTATAACTAGTAATTATGCAAATTTACTGGGGCCTCTCTTGAAAAAAGTGATGAATAAGTTGCTCACTTGGTACTGCAGAATATTTGTTGATGCAATAAAATGGTGCCTCTGCCAGATAGAAATGATAAAAGGAGTCACACTTGAGTTGCATAATGTTACCCTTGCATGACAAACACTTAATTTTCAGAATTGAGATAAACTTAGATGAAAAATATGGTGGTTTGCTCGTTGTATTATCAGCTGTTTCAACACATACTGTTTGTTACGATATCATAAAATAGATTTCATACCGCTCAGGTGTTTGATGCTTAAACAGTTCATCATCCATATATGGTGAAATTTACTGGACAGCAACATCTCAGTTATTGCGTGTATTTTGGGCACTGTAGGAATTGTTTCGTTTTCGTGTCCTATTAAACTTATGCAAACAACGTTTTACTGAACAGGCAGTACCTTTTATTGTGTTTAATATAGTGTTTCCTTGGAATGTTTTGTACTTTGATTCTTGAGCTGTTTTTTGCTGAAATGCCCCCTCAAGAACAGGTAAATTGGGGCTCCTTTTTTATAGTTAGTCTCTGCTTTTATCAATTTCCTGCAAGTATCATGCTTTTTAATAAGGGGAAAATATAACTATCGTTTTGATTTTTTATCATTTCGGTTGTGATGTTAACGAATTATATACGGTATAAAAATTGGATATTTTGGGTATGAATCTGTAGCCACGAAAATAAGGTCTCTCACTAGTGACCCTAAATAGCGATCAACATATAATGCTTTTCGGTGGTTAGTGCTTGATAAATATTGTACGGAAATGTAGATCCAACTGAATTGGCATACTGTTTTGTTAACGCCCCAACCAGAAATTATCCTTGAGTCAGTTCAGCAGTACGCAAACACATTGCCAATACGTTTCATTTATTGCGGCTCGGAGCTTGCATGGGGATTTTCGGAGTAAACGGTTCAACAGACTGACGTTACTGTCTATAATGAATGTAAGGACACGACAACAGCTGATCAGGTCTTGAAATGCTTATGCCAAAACATGATGCCTTCCGTCGTTATGCTAACATTACAGCTTTTTGAGGATGCGTTTCCTCTAACCCGAGGATCCGACACCGACCCATCTTGTTGACAGTTTCGTTCTCTGTATAGACACTGACACATACAGACGTGCACCTCTGCACCACTCCAGAAAAATGAAATTTATGGGAATGGATACCAAATTAATAAGTTTGCCCAAATTGAGTAATGTAAGGGGGTCTAGTTTTTTTCACCAAGAAAGAAACATGATACAAAACTCGTAAAGATTCCCAAAGATCACCCTCCATCAGGTGAGTGGTCATTTGAGGGATGTTCTTTGGATGGAACAGTATGCTAAATTTAAAATCAGGTGAGTGGTCATTTGAGGGATGTTCTAAATTTAAAGGCGTCATGCACACGGCTCATGAAGCCGAGTTCAGCTGCTTCCCACTCATCACTTAGGAAAAGTGGAATGGTTCTGAGTATTGGTTGTCTGTGCAAGTGAATACACATGTTTGAACGTTCTTGGAAATAAAGGGATCTACCTAAAGTGGCCATCTGATATTCATATATCTGAATTAGTTTGCGTAAAATGATTTACACTTCAGTTTACTTGGACTTTCCAAAATGCGCTGATTTGCGTTGTGACCAAGTAATGCTTTCAATATTCAGCAAATAGTGTGTAATGATGTTTGTGCCTAACTTCGGCACGGAATAAGCCAATTATCGTATGTCCTAAGCTGTTGTTCGAAGTAGCATTTCATACAAAATCTAAGGAGTGACAGCCAACAACGCTGATTTATTTGGTTAGATATTAGCATATGGACCAAATCCTTAGCTAAACTCAGACTCGCCTACACCATATGCTTTGTCTGTTTGGAACTAGTCACACGCTTGTCATCGGCCTCCAAACGTTTGATTTATTGTTGATCCATCACAACCTTAAAGTCCAGATCTGGCAATAGCGGCCTATACGGACCTGGCATGGGCGACTCAATGGTGAACACGAATACAACGACAGCAGGAAAAATAAAGCAGTCTTCTCCGAGTCAGTGACATACATTGCAGCACTTATGTCTCAATCAGGATATTTGTGGAAAGAACACTAAGCAGATGGCTTCTTTAAAAACTAATTGCACGTTCAAAGTAAAATTTTCTACCTTACCCTTTCGGCAGGAGCTGGAAAGTGCATTCTCAGCAGAATCACAAAGATTTTGAGCTGAATTCCGCAAGTGATTAATGAGCAATTTGTACGTGATAGGGCAATTATAAAAAATTCCGGACTATTACAAAACAGTAATTTAACCGATGTCATTTACAAGCGTTGTTTCAAATTTCCCAATTGGTTTTCAACTTATTTCCCTATGCACAGAGCCATCGTTGCGCTCATTACGTATTCAGGGCGTGAAAAGCAAAACCGGAGAAACAAAAACAAAACAAGCGTTTTGAGAGCAAACGTGACATTTTCGACTAATCCTTTAGATGGCTCCCAAAATTAATAAATATGAAAAGATTTGGAGTTTTGAAACACAACCAGATAAGTATAATACAAGTGGCGATCTACAATGATGAAGTATTACATGAAGAAAATTGTTCGCTTTAGCGAGAAACGTTACAGATGGGAAGAAGAAATTATTTGGATCTCTCTTGGCACCACCCTGTGGATAATCTAGCTGGATTAAAGGCAGACCGATTGCATCCGACGTTTGGATTAGTTGGCAGTAAGTTTGTTATTGTAAAATTGAAGTTGATCTGAAAGTAGCACTGGCTGTAATGAACGTGTTTTCGTATAGCAGCTGAGCTGACAGTGAAGAAAACATGGAGATTATTTAGATTTCTTCACGTACAAATAAATCCTTGATAGTTTCAACTATAGTAGGTTCTTATCAAAAATAGAAAAAAAGAAAAGCAGTAGGCAGAGACCTGATAATTTTTAACAGAGAATTCATCTTATGGTAAGATCCATCCATGTTGAGAAATCGAGAGCACTCTACGCTTGACTCATCCTTATTAGTTTTGAACCCTCGACAACCTGGCTAGTAATTAAACCACACGTTCGGTCACCAGTGGCTGAATAACAGTTTGATAAACTGGCACTAACACTGATGGAAAAGTGACTGAGTTAACTAAGTGTCAGCAAAGCTGAATGATTATTAATCACTAAAATTTCTGTTGATGGCTGGTGGAACGGATTCTGATAAGGGATCACTCGTGAGAAACTTCCTAATTTTGGTGAAAAACCGGCTCAAAGTTTGGCTTGCTTCATGGCACAGACCTATGATTTTCCACCACACAAGATGGCATTTACTCACCGTCTTGTGTACAAAGGTGTGTGGATAGACGACATTTTTTGAACCACTCAAGAATTCAGCCCTTGAGATGCTGACGTGTATTGGAATGCTTAATACGGAAGCAGTTTCAAAACTAACCGGGAGCACTGTCCAGCAGTGCCCAATAGAAAACTCAGGAAAAACTCTGTTTCTAGATACTGGCCACCAATTAAGCGAAAAACGACCCACATCGTCATGTGTGTAACTCAGTCAAGCGAATAAAAATGAGGAAGGCCACTAGTGTTAGTGATTACTTGGTCCACTAGCATACGTTTTAGAAGAAACTTTCGTTGAGATTGTTTGTGCCTTGGTAAAAAAATATCTTCCTCTACACTATTAACATATTAGTTAGCTGTTCCGCGGGACCAGCGTATCCAATAGATACCATCTATAACTCTTGTTCCCGTGTGAAAAGTACTTGTATTCCTTTAATTTGTTTAGTTATACTTCTGGACACCTAAACTATGATCACTCCCACTCCTTATATATTACGTTTTCAGAAAAATACGGGTTCCAGATACCACTTCGTCAACATAATATATACTGAATATATAATGATATTTTATGTTGTCAAATGTTCCATAGTGAGTTATAACTTGACGTTATGGTGATAGCTACGATTGATCTTAAACAGTTGGATTTTTAGTCCGATAAAACTGTGTTTACGGACGTCGCGCACCAGAACCCAATTATCTTTGATATATTAACTTCATTATCTCCCGAGAGATTATTATTATTATGAAGCCCCAAAGCAGCTGTACCTGTCCCCGTTCGGAGTTTCGAGCTATTTCCAGCTGGACCATCAGAGCTATTCCATGGACCCATAAAATATGTTATTTGACCTAAGCTGAATTCAGCCCCCTGAATTTTCGGTTGTGTTCTAAGGGAGTCATCTGAGACAGGTTTTAACCGATTACTCAGAAAGAAGTCGAGTGGAGTCAAAGGGAAGTCCGGGGCTTAGCAACTATATCTTGTTGAGCACAAAAATTTATCTACCATAACCAACCAGCGAACTGCGAACTTCTGTTCCATTTTTTCTAAATCCATTGCTTCATTCGAATGTGCCCAGCGCCTGCACCTTAGTCATTTTCAAGCCTCTGAGTAATCTGACTTTTGTAGTATTGCAAGTTTGGGGTTCTGCAGGATAGGGATTTTTGCTCATAGTCACACCATTCTCGTTTGTGTGGATGAGGAGTTTCTTTTCACTACGCTATCCAATGGATTACGTTTGGGCAGTCTTTTTTGCGGATTTCCACCCATCTGATTGCGGTATTTTGAATTCCCTATGGACTGACCTTGAGCTCATTTCAGATGCGTGTTCCGAAAGTGCAATTCCTGCCACCATATGCAAGATTGGTCTCAGTAAATCTCGTTCGTTCGATCAGCTTGACAAGATGCTTGGGCTTCCGGCATTAGACAAACTTAGGCTGTCAGATCGCTACTCACTCCAAAAAACATTCGATGTGTGAATACTGAAGTATACTGGTACGGAATCTGTAGTGACAAATTTTTCAGATTCTATCGGCCTACCTGAAACTGCCGAAGATACATTTTTCAGAGTACTGTTTTGTACTTTTCCAATGGACAACTCGGTTAAATTTGGATGATAAACGCAGACTTCGTTACAACCAGTTCTCTAGGAGCAGACATCGATGTAGTATTTTACATTGTTTGCATCTGGTCAAATCCCTTTCCAGATGCTGCCGATTGACGCGCCACAATGCTCGATAGAGGGGTGTGACAACAGGATGAAGCGCCAAAGTTAGTCAAGCTTTCAAGGTGTTGACATAAGTGTAAGTGTTATCACTTTTCCTACGCAGGTCAAGTGTCACCTAATCTATGTGACAACAGTCACGCTGACCGGATAGATTTTGTTCCAACATGAAATACTGCAGGACACAACGTGTGAAATTAGGCTTTCTGCATATGCTTAGATGTACTCTAACGCTTGGTATTCTCTACCGGAATAGCGAGTTTACTCGAGCGCTTGCTAGCCACTATCGGCTTTAAATGCCACTTTGCGTGCCATGTAGGAGGGAAAATTTTAGTACACGTGATGAAAATGGTAAACGATGCACATAGCGTAATCAGAAAAAATGAACTGAACTCTGATCATGGCAAACTTCACGTCGTTTATATAACCAACAAATCTTCATTGCTCTACGGAGAGTTCGTCCCTCAGTAACTCCATGATGATATTTACTTGACAAGCCTTCTTCCACAGTTAGTGAAAAGTCCTTGACAGCCATCGAGGGGTTCTTCTTGACGTCCATCTGGTCGGTGTATTCCACGATGTAGCTACTACTTGAGCGCACACTGTACAAGCTTTACGAACCCCCCATTTACAATATTCTTCAACTACATCTGGTGCGCAATGACTGCTTCCCGTTTTATTTGTTACGATCTTTGAGATATTGCAATATATATTCCAGAATATCGTACTAGCTAAGACATAAGGCGACACTGGTACTGTGCAGTCAATTAACTAAATCATAGACGAAAATGTCAGCTGGGAGTGGTTTGCAAATGAATTTTTTTCAAAAAAGATTGTTGTAGTTATCTAGGTGTGTTTCGTCTGGTGACCGTATAAAAATCTCATTGTCATCAAGGTTTTTGCGGCTTAACATTAGACACATTATTGGTCATCTGCTGCCTTTCGATGGCATGATACTTGTTTTCAATACCTATACCGGTAATTAATCTGTACATTCACTTCCGGAAGATAGATACATGATGACATGATACACTTTGGTGTGAGTGAAAAAATGTAACATGTTTACCCTCAGTCCCTTCTGGTAACATAAAATAATAAATCATTATCGGGAGTGAGCAGAAGAGCTTTGATATGAACTAGTCCATTATGGTTGCCTCAGTTTCGAAAAGAAATGATATACTAGAACGGTTGGTGAAAGGAAGAACGTGGAGCCTAAATAGACTGGGATACGAGGGTGTTACCAGTACTCCAGCAGCGCACGCTGGGCGAATCTGAACTTTCACGTCTGAACAGGCGAATATATTCGCACTTGCATGGTGTGTGGAGTCACCAGAACTATTTCGCCACAACAGTGATGTATGTGTGCTTTCTGAGAAATTCCGCAACCACGAACACCTGAAATAAAGAGTGTCCAGCAGCTTCCAAGCGTCTGTGGTGATGCCTGACTGGGTAGTCCTGACCCACTGGGATCGACACAACCAAGGTATATTACTGGGTGGTCGTTCGAGGCTTAAGACTTTGAGCTCACACTGCTCAAGTGCGAAAATGTTCACCTGTCTATACGTACAAGTTCAAAAGCGTTTAGGGCGCTGGCGGATTGGTGGTAACAAGATCGCCTCGCATTTCAGATGTGCGGAGTTCAAAACTCGGCACAGACGTTGGATACGCACTAATGATGAGCTCTAATAAGGGTGAAATTCGAGTCCGATGTTTCCCCCCTTTGGTATGGACTCAGCAAAGTTATCGCGCCAGGACACGAGGACACTTGTTCGAACGGGAGTCATGTGGATGTGTATTCTACAAAACTACGCAACTACCAATATCTGAGACTGTGACACGCTAAAAACCAAGAAATGATTATTGTGACATCGACATGTTAGAGGTATGGACGGCCACCCGGCTAAATTTGAAATTTGGCTCAGCTTTCGTCGATCAGTCGTTCGGATATTTCTCAGTGTGCCGCTGAAAATCAACGCAGACAAGAGCAAACCTGCCAGTAGGTTCAATTCAGCTAACCCGTTATTTCCTCTGGGGTGTTTTTCGGAGACCTCACACTGTAAGGGGTGAACAGTAATTTCGATGTTTTTGAAGTATGTCACAGAGACGCAGTTTGACTAAGAAAAAAACTTATGGAAATCAGTTCTCACCATGAATCTAAACACAACTCATTCAACTTGCACACTTGCTCAGGCAGGCTTCAATGGCTTTATATGGACACGTAATGTAATATAGGCTACAGTGGATTGAAAAGCGAATACGGAGCCACCAGTCTCACCTCATCTTAGCAACATGTTGAAAGCCGAAACAGCGTATAGTAAGAAATAACACGGAGGAGAACAGCGGTTGAATGCCAGCGACTAAGGCAGATTAGTCGCAGAAAGATTCCCCCCGGTTTTCATGCAGCATTTTGGGAAATCATGAGATTTGCGAAGTCATTTCACCCGTACAATGTATTGGGAACGTAAAGGTTGACGTCACCAAGATAAATGCTATTGTTCGGTATCGATCTATCGACTGAATTCGGATGCAATTTGGCCCAAAATAGCGAGAAAACAGCGGAACCCGTGGGCTTAACGGGACTGTTTGTTTCACGCGATAATAGAAAATTTATTCAAGGGAATATAGTTAGGTTGCATGTAAAAATGTTATGAGCAATCGCAATGCGAACCATTTTGAATACTTACAGAAGATTTACCTGTCATCAGGTTTCATTTCAATTAACCGATGTAGTTGGTATTACACGCGTGCTCGGACAGTTCAAACTCGATGACTGATTTACCGATAACAAGAAGCCTTGTTCACTGTGGGACAATATGACGGCTTGCAAACCAACTTTATGTTCAAAAATCCAGGTAAGATTAAAATGTCTGCGTGATGGTTGACTGATCACAATATCCTTTCTTGGGTGTACCACTTAGCAAGAGTAACAGGTGTCTTCCATCTGGTTCGTGGTCTTCAAACATGATTTGGAAAACGTAGTATCCCTTATCGTTCACGGATTCATCGAAACCTCGGCCTGCCGTCCACGCCCAGATTTCTGTTTGCAGTCCTCAGAGCCTGACTGTGCGACTTATTCTTCATTTTAACTTTTAAATGTAACTTTCAATCTGTGGTTGCTAATATCGGGGAAAGTACTAACCACTACCTCACGCGAGGTACGATGATACAGGTAGTGACAATCCTGTTAATGATGAATCCATTGATGGCGAAAAGGAGAGGGGATGATGATCATCTCACTCGAGTTCATAAAATTCCGTAGTCAGCTGGGCAACGCTGGTAGCATTGTTGTCAACTGGAGATGTTATGACTGAAGTCGTTTCAACTTTCCAAAGGTCTAGAGAACTAAGAATTCAACTTGTCTATCGGTTCATCATATCAGCATTTTAGATTTTGCAGTTACATAGACTGTGGCCTCGACAAAATGTGTACAGCGAATTCGATAATCTGTGCGTACTGTGTGATTCGGTTACAAATAAAAACACTGATGTGGGGTATTTCGATAGCACGTTATTTTTTGATTTTTTTGCAGTTAGTGTGCCAATTTTTAAGTGGCACTTTGTATCTGTGACAAGAACATACTGCTACAACCTAGTGAAGGTTAATTATGGTCAAAACCCGATGTCATCTGCGTAATCTTGAGATTTCGGCAAAACACAACACCGTGTGGGTAATTTTAAAGGTGGAGAAAGTTTTCGCATCCACAGTATTTTAATCAGAAGAAATGACAACAACTCCAAATATGGTTTGTCAAATAGTAACTATTCTACAGTTGGCTTCATGTCAACATTCCTGAACTGAAATCATCAGCTAAGATGGGGCCAAGCAAAGACCCTCCTTCCCTTATGCATTTTTTGGCGGATAGTGCTGCCGAGAAAAACGCAGAAATGCCTGTACTCAGGAAAATACTTATGTAAGCTTGTTGATCCGGATTGAAGAAGACAAATTTGAGAGATTAAGCACCAACTCGTATCTCAAGTGAGGCTTCAAAAAAACTAACTAGCTTCGGTCTTGTCCTTAAAATGTATGACACTTCTAACAGGCTGTTTTTCTTCTTTTGGTGTAGTTGCCACTATAGCACAAATTAAGATCCTTCCTCATTTTTGCACTAGCCTATATTTGGGCTGCAAGTTCCACTGATTTATTCCATCCACCTGTCCTTGGCTAAAATATCCGCCATCCTATACTCCACCCAGTGCACAAGAGCCAGCAAAGATGAAGGGGAAATCTCAAAACACCGGTGGATAATTTGCATACAAGGGTGAGCGGCTTGGGACATTTCCGCTAATTTGCACCATTTTGAGGATTAAATCAGCTATCTGAGCAGCGGATAAGTGCATTCCCTTTGGTAATAACTGTTTTTATCACCAAGGAAAGAAAAACAAACGTGGACACAAAAAAATAGACTGTATGCTGTTAAAACTGACTTTGGTGGAGAATAGCTGTCCCGTCGGAGTTTTCATTAAGTACTTATTTCTATAATGTTGTATAGTTATATCTTATAGACAGCACTTAAATTTCAGTGTGAATTATGCCAAAAAGTATTTCTGTACTCTTGAGAATCGGCTATGACAACTCCAGTCGCCGCGTTCACTGTCATAATGCCACACGCATTCTGAGAGAGGCAAGAAATAATAAATGCTTTCAGAAAAACAAAATTAGTTCAAGAACATCAGGAAGTAAAACTTCAGTTGAGTTGCCTCCCGTTAAAACCAGATTAGTGTGAAAATGAGTATATTTTTGCTTAACTAGTTTATTCTTAAATTAACATAACTTAACTTAACGATCGTCCTGGATTTGTTGCTTTGAAAAAGAGACAGGTACCTATACAAATAAGATTTTGATACTTTAACGTGTGCTAGGTTTGTTATCGGTAAACGCCCTTATTGAGCTTGGTTGCTGTTCCAAGATTAAATATGCAGTAGGCAATATTTCAGTCCGCCTCATCTCACAGAAAAACGGCATTGAAAAATTGACACTAGTCCAGTCACTGTATGCCAACCGAACAAAGCGTTGATAGAAATTTCCGTTCTTTTTAATGTGTAAAAATTAGAACACAATTGTCATACTGTGGACATGGGGAAATGGGGCCTTCTTATCAAGTCTAGCGTGATAACCAACATTATGGCTCTTTATCAGGAACAGCTGATCTCTCAATCAAAGTCAATTTCCAAAGTCTGATTGCTCGCTCCAATAGCCAAAAAATGTTAAGATTTCGCTAGTAGGGCTAGAAATTAGCATTCTAGTACGCCAGAGGTGACAATGTGGCTGACTTAGGTATCTGTGCATTCAATTTCCCATTTGTCGGACAAGTATTGACAATGTCCTCATTCATGAATTAGGAGGACAAGCAGCACCAAACTCGTCATGCGTTTCCACGTTGATTTGATTGATCGATCCAGATAGGGACAAGTCGAGCATATACAGCGGGGCACTACTTATGTCGCTACTCATTTCTACAGAGTAGGCGATACCATCGGATAGCCACATATCTACCAAGCTCTACATTAGTGGTCATAAAAGGTACATTTCACTCGGGAATCTGTGAAAATCCGACACAAGTTCCCAGCCAGCATTAGGAAGCACGACCAGTAATGGTCACAAATATAGCCCTTCAAATGGGTCCTAATCAAGAGACCAGGCTTACCTCATATCTTATGAAAGTGTGGACAATAAAAGTTTGGAAAACATGGGATTTCAAACATGGTTTGATGTCTTAATATTATGGCGACCACCCCCAATATTGTCATAGCTGCTGGTGTGAAGTTGAAGTATCCGAGTGTCTCCTGGAGAAAACAAACCTGATCTGTTTGCAACCTGTTTATGTATTAGAGTGCAAAACAGATGAGATTAACTACTGACATGAATGGTAAAACAGAGACCATAGATATTAAACACCTGCACAGGGACACAAAGACATGCGTAAATCGTGGTAGTTGATACAGAACCTTCGAAGTTTTATTTTGTTCTGGTCGAGTGCCACGGTGCCCCAAGATCCCAAATAAATGCTTGATATGCTGCTATATTTTACTAGGTATTCTCGCTGGTCAGAAAGGCCTTGAGCGATAAATGCGAAATGGAAATAGAAAACGGGCTAAAATTCGATAGCCCAACCGGCACTGCGTAGGTCCAGAACCTTTTTAAGTAGGATTGTTTTCCTAAACATCGCAGTGAAGAGCAAACCCAGCCAAACGGGGTAAAAATCTATTCTTGCTTCATCTCCTACGCATTTATAGAGAGGCAAATTGGCTCTAAATTTTTGTAATGCTAGTAAGCTAGTACGCTGGTATCCTGCGTTAACTTTCCCAATCTGGTAGTGTGTTTTGGGTCTCCTCCGATTTACAGTTTAGTCCTCCACTCTTTGTCCATCGGCGTCCCCGTACGTACTCATGTGGATCTCGTGATGGTTAATATTTTCATATATCCAGCTTATGAACCCGTCAAAGCCGGTCCATGTGCTCGCCGTACTGTTTCAATAAATTGAGTCCTTATACTGAGACATTACAAAACTTCAAGCAGAACAGTAGTTAAATAGGGCCAACATATAGTGGTCATCCACACGCCCGAGACTAAAGTTCCATTAGGAGTTTGGTCCTGTTAGGAAATGGAAACCAACAGTACGGGATTTGTATAATGAGTAGAATGATGCATTCTGCAGGTGTGCTCGGTCTGCATTTGCCGCTCTATTGACAAAAACAGATCACTCAAAGCTTACCAACAATCCCAAAAGCAGTCTCAAGGTTAATGGACTCCTTTGTACATCAAAGTGATCGACACGAATGGGCATTTTACCCAGTAAAATGGATAAATTCATTGCATTGATCACCAAAAATAATGTTGGTCATTGCAAGCTGATTCGGTGCTGCTGGTTGTGAGCACAAACTACATTTTGAACAAAACAGAGGAATATGACTGATATGTTTGTTGTGATCTAGTGCACAAATTGTTGTACAGCAGTCATCAGCACACAAAACGAGGTAGCTTTATGAGGTAACTTCGTAAGAACTGAAAACTGTGCGTAAAGCTTAAGGTTTTCATGGTAATTTTACGTTACAAAATGTTCGGAATTTCCTATTTGTCCGTTCATTCGGGAGATTATAAGAAGCAATTTAACATCGTGATCTTTGAGACCTGCAAATGCACAACAAAAAACATTGGCAAATTAGTGAAACATGACATATCTCTGTCCACGAACAGGCTGGTAAAGACGGAGTTCTATGAAGAAAAACCAAGGCTTCTGTGCATCCTAAAGTTTAACCGGCTAAAACGACTGGCAACAAACTAACTCTGGGTGAATATTAAATTTCAACCATTAGTATAGCAGTGACTCTAAATTCCTTTGAGCCGTGGTTATTCTTTTTACCCTTCTTAACATAAATGTTTTCCACCTGCGACCAAGAGCGCAAACGGAGAATGGTTGACAGTAAACACTTTGTTTGATGACATTGATTGAATAGAATGTGGTGCGCCCACGTGAACTGGGGGCGTGATATTAAATACTCAGTCTGAAGGCAACTTTCTAAAGACGGCATGGTACACACCATAGCACGATAAGAAATCAATCATGGGCAGTGTCTTCGTTTACGGTAGAAGCAAATGAAATTCCGGGCATGAGTTTGTAGTTGTGCACCACATATGGAACTCAAATTTCCGATTAAGATTCCACTAGTTATTAACGAATTTCTAATGTTCTAGGTAATTACAGAATTTCTGCAACTGTTGTCCCATGTGGCCGCTCAGCTCAGTTATTTTGTTAATGTCGCCGCAGATGGCATCGCTAATGAAGGATAGTTGAAGTACGTCATGAAACATAACCATGAATAAGCTCAAAATGCTACGCCTGAGGTAATGTAAGTATGAAGAAGAATTTTCTAATGGTTGTCAGATTTCATCAATCATATCAGAATTCTTTGTTCCTCATAGAGTTTCACCAATCTAACGGGCTGGATGACAACAACTGTTGCTGTGGTACTGCGGACCAGGTGGATTTAACTTATTCTTACTAAGCTCGTACTCTTCTTACTCCTAGTTGCCTTTTTCCGTCTTGGGGCTATCACTTGCAAGCCAACCTATCGGTTAACTAATAAGATGTCCTTACAGGGGCAATTGTTTCCTGGGAAGTTTCAACTATCACGGCCGCAGTATACACTTTTAACCAAAGCGTTTGGGTAGATGGCATAATTAAGTACAGAAAAACGGGAGCATGGTCGCCGTTATCCGTTGGTAACTTCGTCTTCGATAAGAATAAGGTCTCTTGTGCAGCACTTGTCGGTGAGTGATCATTAAAACAAAACAGTCACACCTACTGATAGTAGCACTACATAAATACAAAACAAAGTTTTCCCGAAACTATGCTTGGAACTTCAGAAGTCATTTCCTCAGGAGGAGGTGCTGCCAGCAGTGCGTCACAACTCATTACCCGTCAAAACTGTTTATCCAGTGATGATGTCGTTCGTATTCGATATACTTTTGAAGTAATGGAGAAGGACAATATCCCAGATTGAATGGATGACCGTATCTTTGTTTGCCCTAGTTGTAACCAGGTGTGAGAGCTTATCAAATCGCAAATTGCTGTCACATGACCTAGGCGGGAAGCAATCAAATCTTCTAAAGTTGTCTAGTTTGTCTGATTAAAAAATAGGTATGGTGGTGATCCATAACTAAGGGCAGGCTGAAAGGTTCCGATTAATTCATATAAAAAAAACTCATCGTGTTTTGCACGGTACGCAGAATTTGATTACTTGTAGATCGTTTTCACTTAGGCGGTGGATTTTCCGAAGATTACTTAGCTATAAAACTAATGTCACAGAGTTACGATTAACTGCGTTAGCATATTGCCCAACTGAGGTTACGATTTTAGTAGTCAGTTCAAATTTTCTTCAGATGACACTTTAAGGAGATGATGACATCTTCATCAGGAAATGGAACTTCTGAACTACTGAACACTTTTTCAACAGATACACTCATTTGCACATCAATTTGTTTTTCAAGGGAGACTTAACCGGATCTTTCTTTATAATATTATTCACCTAAGTTTTAAGCACAAAAACCGACTCTTATTTAAGCTGGCACGAAATTCGAGATATTGTAATACATTTTCATAAGAAATCTACCAACTCGGTTGCTGGAAACTCATCGACAGTCCACGAATGACGTCAACCTTCCTGGTGTAACAGTGATACTACTGATGGGGAAGACATGCGAGTAGTGTGCTTTCTCGTAAATGCGCTTTGCGCCTCTTGAAAAGTGATATATATTGAGGACTTCGTGGAGTTGATTTGTAGCATTTGCCTGGATTTAAGCAACGGTCAATGAATATCCAGGAAAGTTCAGGAAGACGCGTTCAAAACAAGATGGATATTCAGTTTTTGTAAAGAAGATGCATATGGGAGTTTCGCTTCCATGTTCGATAGTCTGTCACTGGTCAGTTAGCATTTTCTAATAAATAACTCCGTAGCGAAGGACTTCTTTGCACTGGTAGAAGCAGTACCTGCGTTTCTGCATGGACTCAGATTTAAAGATATCAATTTTACAGTTGAACCGGAATATAACAATCAATAGCTATTCTTGAACGTTCACTTGTGCTTGGATGGAAATTTTTAAACATGCGTTTATCAAAGGAAGAAATACCCAGACCATTTAGTATATTTTGACAGCGGTCAACTAGTCAGTAAAGACAACATCCGAATTTGTCCAACAGGGAAGAGACAACGAAAATTTGGGAGAAACGGGTGGAGTTCTCCTACTTCGAACGTTCGCAGGCAGTAGATATCCATGGGGATTTTAGATGATTAAAGGTGAGTGTCGAGAACACGGCAGCAACGACAACGTCAAAAAGGAAACGATCAACGAGGCCAACCGGCGACACTTTTGCGAACCAAAAATACAACTGAATTCACAACAATAAATGCCGCAACAAACATAATACTAGTAGCCCACCATCTACTTCCAAATGGAGGGAGCTAAATCCATACTCAAATGACAGAAATTGTGGAAGAGCAAGAAACATCATGGCTTTACCGAATCGAATAAACTGACTGCAATAAACGTACGGCAGAGGAACGGGAAGAAAACTATTTACGTGGAGAATTTCAGCAAAGAAAAATCAAGAGGGGCAAAAATTGAATCCGGATAGCGCAAAGGCCTTGACACGTGGAAATACAAGGCGAATGAGGAAAGCCTGTAAGCATCGGACTCAGGCCCAACTCATTAAATTAACGGTTAGAAATGTACCCAATATGCGCTCCGCCAAGAACATGGTATCCTCAACTTGGTAGAACAACCTACAATGAGACAGGCCGACCAGGGAAATCAGAACCTACTGATCGTTACAACCAGGACAGTTACTGGGTCGTCGTTCGATGAGTCGGGCACACCAATCACATCGCTCAAGTGTGAACACGTTCGCCTGTTCCGACGTGATTATTCAAATGCGTCCAACCTGCGTTGGTGGGGTAGTGGTTACACGCTCGCCTCGCATGTCAGATGTCCGGCGTTCAAATCCCGGCACGGCCACTGGATATGCAATTCTGATGAGCTCTAATAAGAGAGAAACTCGAGTCCAGTGCTTCCCTTTGATGTGGACTCACCGGAATAATTACGCCAGAACAGGGACACGACCTTTCAAATGAGAGTGGTGTGGCTATGAACAAATATACCTATCCCGCAAAACCCCAAAATTGAAATCAGAAACGCGTCAAATCTCCTCACAATACCAACAAAAATAATACCGACACGCGGGAATAGAGATTAAGGTGATGGATTATACAGACCAATCGAAGAACGGGTCAAACAGACGACCAACAGAATCAATAGTCCTAACGAACTTCGCCGACAGACTAACGATGCGTACACAAACACAAACATAGCACTGACCCACGTCATCACACAAAAGCGCCGTTAAAAATGACGCAACTTTAGTCTGCTAAGCACGCATGATTTATCTCAACCCGGAAGGGAAAGTAGCCAAATTCAGCGAACGATCTCCAGTTTACCTGATGGCATTCCCCTTTCATTATCCAGCAGTAATACTTTTCGACTTTATACATTATACACAAAACCCGGAGGTCAACTGTCTCCCGTTTGGCAGTTTTCCCTTCCAAGAATCCTTTTCCGTCGTTTCATAGTAGTATGCTGTTGTTTGTTCAAGGCGAAAAAAACAAACTAAGCTGTTAAACTATGTCCATGTTTTGTCATTCGCAAGCCGAGATGAACTTTCCCCAGGCATTATAAACCTGTGTTGTGTTTAAACCACCGGAAGGGGTTGAAAACTCACAATTTCGTCTTAACTTGCCGTAAGCCAGACACCAATTTCAACCAGAAAACAAAGTGATGCACCAAACGGTCTGCGTATGAAATATTTTCTGCGACTGAGGATTCTGGAATTAGTGTGTCTAGAATTAATGCTGCCGAAGTTCTTTAATAATCTGCCCAGATTGGTAGAGACATCATCGCGTCGTCATTGTACACTATTATAAACATGTCCTTTTGCATAAACACTCATACTGAGGATTCTGGAATTAGTGTGTCTAGAATTAATGCCGCCGAAGTTCTTTAATATTCTGCCCAGATTGGTAGAGACATCATCGCCTCGTCATTGTACACAATTATAAACATTTCCTTTTGCATAAACACTCAATGCGAGAATAAAAACGAGCTTTCTGTTTAAAAACTATACACAAATTAGAAGGAAAAAACCAGCACTACCGTACTGCCAGAGCAGAGTCGCCAATTTACCGTCAGCTCTATGTTATTCTTCAACATAAACTGGACAGAATCATACTTGCACCTTAATTTGGTTTTAGAATTAAGATCAATGGAATAAAATTACTTGCAATCTCAAGAAATACACTCAATTACAATTCACAAGAGACTCAACTGAATCTCTCGTGTATGATATTCTACAATTAAATGTTCTGCACACAGGCCGCCGCATGATTCAGTTGGCACGATATTCGACATATTGCAGTATATTTCCATAAAGGAAACTACTCACAAGTTTGCTGATAACTCTTCGACAGCCCATGATCGGTTTTGCCCTTCTTGGGGCTCATCAGGTAGGCGCATTCCCCGAGAGATTCAGTTGAGTCTCTTGTGAAAATCAAATTGATTTGCAAATTAGTGTATTTCTCGAAAACAGTCAAATTTGCGTTCAAGTAGATCATAACTTTGACTGAAAATCGGGGACTACGCCTACCTGATGAGCCCCAAGAAGGGCGAAACCGGTCGTGAGCTGTCAAAGAGTCTTCAGCAACTTTGTAAGTAGTTTCTTTTACTTGCAATTTCATTTGATTTGTGGAACCCAAACGAATCTCACCCTGATTTCACGTTTCCTGTGGCTAGCTCTTATTAAATGTATTACCTTAGGGTGCCTCATGTTTCACTTTAGACTATATTCGAGAGTTCGCAATACATCTTTGTTCAGAGATCACTAAGGTCTGTTCGACAGTCTACGACTACTTTGGTTCCTTTTGAAGCTCACCGGGTAGGCGCAGTCATTGACCTTCTGTCAAAAATAAGTTTTTGGGAATTCAGATTTCCGAAATATATGCGGTGACATTTTGAAGGATGTTACATGAAGAAAATGTAATGGGCCACCTTTAATATTGCCCAATAAAACACGAAGCTACCTGGGCGCAGCAAACTTGGTTGAGGAACGTCATAACCAAAAGATTCAGCTGGGATTCAGTTTACTCCTCCTTTAAAACCAGATCCGTTTACAAGTAACTCTATTTCGTAAACTATCGTGTTTTTTAAGAATTGGATTCATTATTAGTCCAAATTTCATAACAAATCATCAGACGGATTTCTGACGTTATGCATTCGCAGGGGCTATTGAAGTAATATGTTTCTTCCCCGGGTTACATACTTGATGGTCCAAAATTATTGCAGCGCCTATTGTCCCTGCAGCAGATTATGATTGGCACGTTTACAATTTGCTGTTGTGTTGTAAACAAAAGATAACGAGTAAACTGGTTGGTCGTCTGTGTAGTTGTGCTCATTTTCTCGCTCGGATCCGATTGTTTACTGAGTGTTTCCCGATTTGCCTCTGATTAAGGTGATAACTGAGTTGCTTTGAGTGGGGTGAAACATAAACAAGCCACCATCCATTTGCGCACTTAATATGCTTTAGTTTTACAATATGTCAAAAGCATGCAATAATCTTGGGTACATCTGTACAACTGTGCGTGCGCAACCAAGCAAAAAATACTGAACCCAGTATAATATTGTTTTTGGACGTGGTAAAAAGCTATTTCAGCAATCAAAAAGGTTTGACAGTTTTGAATTAAAAACAGCTAAGGCTTAGACTTATTTGATTGCTTGTGTTGAATGTGATGTAGACAGCCAAATTGCATTATACATCCCATTAATTATTTGAAACTTATCGGCACGTCAAAACCATTTATTGTCAAACTTTTAAGTGATTCCACTAGTTCTACAAAATGACTTGTCCATCGCCTCGTCAGTCTAAAATTTATTGAGTTTACTGCAAGTCTGGAAGTGCGGAGTAAACTTCGTTCCAAAATAACAATAAAGTTTTCGATTCTGTTCAGAACACCTGGGGTAAGAGTTGTTATGCAAGACGGGTTCGATCGAAATTGTCCCAAATATCTCTGTCGTCCAGAGGCGAGGTGGAGATAATTGCTTAGCGCACATGATACCCACCTTGAGAGTCCACTGACCAAGCGTTTAATGCTTTGCGATGCCAAAAATCACCGGTTTCAATTTTTCGCAATAAAATTTTACCACCTATTTGTAGCCTGGGATAATTTAAACCTAGAAATTCAATCAATACTTTTACGTTACCTCAGAACACTCACGTGATGAGATATTTCAGGAACGTTTACAGTCGAATTCGTAAAATTAACATTTATCGGACCCAAAAATAGTTGATGCTGAAAGTGACATTAAAGTGAACGTGGTTAGAGGAAATCAGAACAACCGTCACCAACAGTTGTCTGCTTTATGATTAGATTGTCCGGTGGACTATGATAGACAGGAGTGATTGCTGGGCCATTTCATAACAGGAAATACGAAGAAAAAGGGTCAGGCTAGCTAGCACTTTTTTCAAATGGCGAAGGCCGTCATCAATAAGAGTAAAACTTAACAAGTAATGGTGCAGAAGTGTGGTAAAAGTTCTGAAGGCATGGAGTTTGTTGCATGAGATAGTGGAAATCGATAGGAGGAAAATGGTTACGTAACGGGAAAACTCCACGTGGAATAAGCTAGTACACAACTTTTTATAAATTGCATAAACGAGCTGCAGCATTAAAAATTTGTTGCATGAGATAGTGGAAATCGATAGGAGGAAAATGGTTACGTAACGGGAAAACTCCACGTGGAATAAGCTAGTACACAACTTTTTATAAATTGCATAAGCGAGCTGCAAGCATTAAAAAACCGACTGTTCGTGAACTCTGTGAATGTCCATAAGGTTGATTAATTTTCTATGGTAGTAATTTATCGTGACTGGTCTTCAATAAGAGCAGGGTTTGAAACGAATAACGCGGACCTACCTAAATACTTGACATATTACGGTTATACCACAAGATACCACTAAAAACACCGAGAACAAAGCCCACTCTGTGCATACATCTACTTCCGGAGGCATATGAACAAAGGTACTTATGAGCCAGTGGGAAGTTCTGGCCATCAAACAAATCCCTGGTGGTGGAAGCTAAGGCAAGACTTTTGCTTGTCTGCAAAAGGGTGTATATTCGTAATTAATTATATGCCGTGATTTAATTTCAGTGTTACCGGAGGACGTAAACCGAATACTACTTTGACGGTTGTCGACAGATATGGATTCCCAGGCAATTCACATGCGCGCGAACATCCTTTAAGCATGCCATTCTTTACTAAGCTCCCTTTTGATTGTAGCAACTTTTCCAATCTACCTGCATCGGACGTGAAGCTCTTCTCCCTAACAGGCTTTTTTGCTTCTTGACTTGAGACCAAATTTGGCAGTGGCTGATGGGCCAAACCAACAACGTGGATCAGGTAACGCATAGTTAATTCAGTTATCAATTCTTTCGTTTGCGGATAACTTGTAAGCCTACGGATAGGCGCCTGTCTCAGAGGACTATCCAACATTTTTACTTGGGCAAATGTGAATGGGTTGTAAACGCATTCGTAACCCTTATTATGATTATTAGCTAATCTCTAGTGTGCCGCATAGTATATTCAATCATTCTGCCCAATGTTTTGTGCCAATTCACCTGAAGATATTTTAGTTCCGTAGCTCGAACAGGCCAAGTCTCACAGTAATACAACAAAACAGCCCGTACCGTAGCCTGATACACACATCCCTTGAGATTTAGGAGTATGCCGCTTTGAGGCCATAAATGTCCGAAACGCGATCCGAGCCTTAGAGGTTTGTGCACAGGCCCCATCTGTCACGTAACAATCAGAACTAATATAACTTCCAGGGTACGTACAACTCTCCACAGATTCGAGTGTGTCTCCCCGGATTGCAAGTGGCGTGTTTAATGACCGCATGTCCTTGGGCATGACTTTACACTATGTGCATACCGAAGGACGGGATGACTTTGGTCAGTTCATCCCACTTCTCGCCTTACTTCCATCCTCCATTCTTCTGTTGGAAGGATCCCGTACACATTTTTCAGATTGCCATGATTCTTGTATGTAGCTACTTGAGCAACACAGTCTTGAAGACCTCTCAGCGCTTGTGTCAGTATCCCATTATTATCACGAAATTTAGGCGGAGTGGAGGGAGTGGACACCCCTGAAAGACATTACTCAGTGTATGGAAGTTTTTGGACAGCTCTTCGTGTTCACTCTGACGCTCGGATGTCTGAGAACACAAAGAGCTCATGATGTTAACAAACCTACCGGGGGTTTCACTACCAGAAACCTATTAGAAATGGGCACTACCACGTACTCTCTTCAAATGTCCGGGCAGTCTCTTTTTCCACAATGAGGGTAGACAGACCAGAAAAGCGCTGAATGAGGACTTCACCTCCATCTTTGAACAATGCAGATATGAGGTAATCCGGACCAGAGGGCCGGTGGCTCTTAGTTGAATATATATGGTAAAAGACCTCCGACGCTGTAGGTGCTTCTGCGTCAGCTGTAGGATCCCTATAAAAAGAAGCTAGTGACCAAGATACTTGTCATTCAAAGTACGCGGCCTAATAGTTGGCGCGTTTTTCCTGATTTAAGACAATCCTTTTATTCTGATCCAGGGTAGTTTTGCTCACAGGCGGTTTCCGGGGATCGGCAGCACGAATCAAATGGAATAATATTCAGACTGCCAATTTTCTGAGCTTCTTCCAGTTCCTTAACTTTTCGAGTCCTCCAAAGCTCATGCTCAGTGTGCGCTCACTTTTACTCGACGACTGATACATCGGGCCGAATTATGTTCCGGACAGGCTGAAATATTTCTCCGAGTTTTAAACAGTGCCACTGTTCGGTCTGATATCCAGTGCTTGAGTGATCCTGGCAACGCTGTGCCGGCGGTGTTGAAGGGAGTAGTGGTGCTGTCCCAGTGTGAATGGTTGAGCATTTGGAAGAGGCTCTAGAAGAAATATTCTGATAAATTCGTCTAAATATCGGATCTGCCAGTCTCTTAGTGGCCAAGCTATTTGTCTGTGAGTTGCACGGCCCTGGAAAACGAAAAAGAAGCGAATCCAGATAACTTCGTAGTCGGAATGAAAAAATGTCTTTCAGAATTATTGGCAGTCAGCTAATGATCTGCCGCATCGTGAACTGATGGAAACTTTATTAATCTGAGTTCGTAGCCAGCACATTTTCAAAGGACGCCATGTGACAGGATGAATTTGGCTAGTTCAGAAGTAAATACTGCATAAAACCGCCGGGGGTCAGCACCCAGCTAAAGCAATCGTTCACAGTTGTCCGGACTTGCCAAGTTCAATCTATGTTGACCACTTATTTGAGTCCTGTTCACTTGGGCATTCAGATCTCCGGCAACCTCAACGACATCTGAGCATTTAGCTTACCGCAACAGGTCATTCGGGGCGTTATAAAACTTGTCTTTGATGGTGTCAAACCTACAATTCGTTGAAGTGTAAGCAAACACGTCAATCCAACATCGAACATATTCCCACTTGTGAAACTTCTTCACAAGCGTTTCCAGACGAACCACAGAGACAAATATCAACTGGTTTCCAGTAAAACGAAGGTCCCTTCGCTCGGTGACTGAGGACGTTAACAATGCCTACTATAGAAGCCTCTAGATCGTCAGAGTTACGCAGTCGGGAATGAATGGAGAGTGATGTGGTAGTTACCTCTGTGCTTGCATCTTGAATTCTCGTTTCCAATACACATCAAACTCGATGCCAAAACAGCCAAGTGTGAGGGCAAGAGCTGCCCGTTGTTTTGCTCCATTCAGTGTGCGGATATTGAAGGCGGCCGGATAAATTAGGGATGGAGGCTCAAAGATTGATTTCGAGATGCTTGAGGATTTCGGCGCTATGTGACGAGCGCATGTTGCTTGCAAAGCCGATGCAGGACGGACTCATTGGTGTGAGGGCAAGAGCTGCTCGTTGTTTTGCTCCATTCAGTGTGCGGATATTGAAGGCGGCCGGATAAATTAGGGATGGAGGCTCAAAGATTGATTTCGAGATGCTTGAGGATTTCGGCGCTATGTGACGAGCGCATGTTGCTTGCAAAGCCGATGCAGGACGAACGGACTCATTGGTCGTTCCAACCCACAACCCAGAAGACCAGGTGACTGCATTCGTTGGACCTCTAAACATTGGTCAACCTGGTATATGGGGGGTTCAGTAAGTGTCTTGCAGGCACCCCAGTATAGCTCAATCGGTCGCGCACGTACACACACCGTCATATCACGGTGTGGTTCAGTCTCTTCGCGACTGGCTCGCCGAATACTCTCGATCAGTTGTGAGCGGATTTGACCCCAGTAAAGATTTCGGAATTTTAATGCGTGATGGCAATTCTCAGCTTTCAGCCTTTTGTGTTATTAAATAACTACGGACCCAGCTAGTGCATACAAAAGGGCTATCAGCCTGCATCAGAATCTTAATCCGAACCCCACGATGAGACTGGCTCCGTTACATTACTTTTGTCGTTCGTTCTTTATTTAGACAAAATTAAAAAGTGGTTAGGGTTGTTGCTGAATAGATAAGAGAGAAACGTCGGCAGCCTGTAGCATTTTTTTTGCTGTATTATGTTAACACGGTTCAGTCGATCCGTGCTCAGGGCTACTTCGCTGTGCTTCACCAGCAGCCGGTAAATCGTTCGCAAATAAGCTATCGGAATCAACAATACTGAAATTATCACAGCTAAATTAGGTTGAATTCTGTCACCAAATGAATCACGTAAATTTAGGAACGAAATATCCATCGTGACCCAGTCCTTTCCGCTCGGCTGTGGCGTCCTTTCAGTCCCTAACTGCCACGCCACCAGAAGGTTGAACGAGGTCAGGGATACTGCCAGGTTGCCCAGGGGAAGTCGAGAGGCAGAGTTCGGGTTCGAACCACGGACCTTCCGGTCAGTAAATTCGCGCTCTAATCACTTGGGTCATCTCGCTCAAGTGGTTTTTTCCAGTCCTTTTTCAACAATTCAAAGCAACTAATATATCTGGCAGTCTAAAGTGACCATTTCTTCATTACTTCAAGTGATTCATATAGCTGCACGACTGCATTTTATAAAACTTAATTGTTTGCAAAACTGAATATTCTCGGACAAAACAGCCATATTTCGCAGAAGCACTCTTTTCAGAAGGCAACCATCCTGCATGACATTTTTACTGGTATCTGGACCACCAGGTGAGCTTTTTCTAGTAAAAATCAGTCAAACGTAGTCCATTACATTTTAGTATTCATATTTCGTCCTTTTAAGATGATTGTATCGAACAGCTGAAGGATAGGTAGGCACAGAACTATTCGTTTAGAGAAGGCTACGGCCTGAAAGTTACCTTTGTTTGCGTCCCTATGCTGTCCTTTGAAGTTCACTTCATTCTCAACATGATATTGCCTGGCCATAATAAGGTCCTCCTTTGGGACATAAAGTGGATCGCATATTTCCCAATGGAACTACATCAGACTAGTATGCATGATTGCTTGCATTGTTGTCACATGCATATAACCTAAATCGGTGATGAATTAGCATAATTCTACGCTTAGCTGTTCCAAAAAGCTTCACCGTAATGTGTATCCCAACATATTATGCATGATGATGGAATCTATCTGAGTGTAGACTTTGGAGTCAAGTCGATACTTCGAGTCCTGGTGCTGTCAAGCAGGAAATCAACCCTATCCGGCTCTATAGAAAAAACTCGCTGCACTTAACTAAGCCTTAGTTACGGTACTTCAGTGTTGATTGTGTGAATGCGCCAAAGCATTACTAGTTCATGTGGGTTCAGTCATGTATACCGAAATAGGCAATTCCGGAACCATCGAGGCAATTTTGTTCAGCTCACTGAGTATTTCAGCCAGCGATAAGAGGGCTTTCTGTAGAGTTAGCTTAAAAATGGATCATCCAGTGACGTCAAAAGAAACAGAAACACCAGTTTAACAATAACTCGACTAACTAGTCATCATAATGCGTCTCGGAAGTAAACGCATAGTGCCAAATTGATGATTAGATGCCAGAACAGGCAACGTGGAGCTCTGGCCGAATAACTAAAGCCACACATGCGGTTATCGAAGATTTTTAATCTTCAAATTTTGCCATGGTGAACTATGGCGGTGATGAATCAATCCATGTAAGAAAACGTTTTACTGCTTATTTAGCATTGATCTATAAAACCAAAGACAGTCGTAAGCAAAACCCATCGCTTTTGCTCGATCGGGATACCTCGCATGATCGGTATCCAAAAGTCGACTGTCGTGGCAAATGTTGAGTGAGCGGAATTAAGTAAAACTGTGGCCCAAAAGGGCGTGAGTTAGCTGACTATTTTTATTAAATGATTTACACTTCTCTTCTGTTGAAAGATCACATAGGACAAGATCATTTGTTTAATTTGTAGTGGACTACTAACGAGGTTGCTGAAAATTCGGCAACAGCCCACGGCTGTTTCCACCCTTCTTGGGGTTCATCCGGCAGGCGCAGCCCCGAGGTTCCGTCAACCGTATGTTCTACTTGAAACTGAATTGCACGAAATTAGCGAAATACGCTCATTTGCAACCTAATTCTGTTTTTCGATAGACGCATCCTGAACCCAGCTGACTCTCAAGTTTGTGCTGTTTCCAGGCCTGATGCAACACATTCAGTTGCTTGGAACGTCACAGACGAGAGATTCAGCTAGGTTCCAGGTGAGACTCTCGGAAAACCAAATTAGTTTACAAATGGGTGCACCTCGCTAATCATTTGTTTAACTTATGAGTAACGGATATTCGTGGGAAACACTCGGCGATTATCCAAAAGTGGTCGTCTAAATTTTCGATGTTTATTTTCTTTTCGCTTTATTCGTTTCGATTTTTTGTTTGCTAAAGACGCTTAACGGGTTGCCATACATTTATTCTCCCTTCTTGATTTCACCAAAGGGAAATATTGTTTCAGTTAACCTGCTCACAGCAGCCACAATCGTTAATGCAGCGCTCTTGGATCACGTAATATGAATTTGCATGCTTCCCACACTCATTTCAAGTTAGCCGCATTTTAATACCCGTGGGTTTTGAACACTACTTTAGCCAGTCGAAACTATCTATATACAAGCTTAATGCTCAGTGGTTGGATGTATTTATATTTTTTGACTTAAACGACGCCTATCCTGGGGTTCGGTAGTTAATCACAATGGGTGCAGCTTCTTTTGCCGTGGTATGGTCTCGATCAGTGGTTTAGAAAAGCACTGCTGAATTGCCAATCCTGTCATTCAAAAACGCCTTTTAACCAGTTGCTGTACAAAAGGCTGATTCACATATAATAATACGGAACAGCAAGACAAAACGGGCTTTTATTTATGTATAAAAGTGCGGATAGGTGAGAGAGTGTTTGCTACACCATCCTCATGTGTTTGTTTCAGGGGCTGTCTTACTGTTGCAGCCCCACAGGAAGTGCGGAAATCTAATGAAAAGGGCATCCACCTGCAAATGAATAATTCGCGCAACTTCAAATAAAGCGTTTTGTTAAATTCTTGATCTTTGAACGACTGCCTCATCAGCACTGATTTTTGAAAATTTCCATTTCGGAAATGTTGTGACAACTCTTCAATACCCGTGATTTTGAATAAACATTTGCTTTTTGAATGCCATTGACAGAAAAATGTGCACGTTCTCACCAGTCTTCTCTACTAGTACGTATATTAGTCATATTATTACTCATCGCCGAATATTTTGATTAGCCAAAGACCGTCAGAGTACAAGGAAACTCGCTTCGATCGCCCACTGCATGGGGAAGCTTATGGGAATATTTGACTTTTTGTCCTTTTGCTCGCTTTCCGGTTAGTCTCTCGTGGTTTCCATGAGCGAGTAACTGCAGATTACAGGGTGGCATGTAGCCTTCATGTGAATGGAACTATTTCTGAATTGGACATGGCTAACGAGCACGGATTTTGTTGAAGTGTCAGAAACTGGAAGTCGTATTTATTTTCTGAGTGAATACTAAGTAGTTGTCTGATTATTTATTACTAAAGCTTTCATTCACGGAGATCAGCGACCACATACAAAAAAGATACTTTTGTACCTCAGTCGAGAGCTGTTACTTACGTTCAGTGACCCGTTTACCGAAAATTTTTCGACACGCACTTTATACTAGTTATCACCAAAATGGTTGATATAATTTTGGAATCATTCTAAGTATCACCACACTTTATTGAGTAGATAATTGTTACTTTTCTGCGCGGTATTACGTCACTGCACTTTGGCAATAAACTTCTTCGAATTTCACCCCGCAGTTTTTTTTCAACTTTCGTTTATGGAGAATGTGTAGGCAAGTGTAAGTAAAAAACCGTTAGCTTGGCACAAAATTCATGTATTAACTCTGTGGTAAATGAACGTATTCTAATCCAATTTGCACTGGAAATAGGTAGAAACGATAATGATGGGCGTTGCTGAGCTTGGGGAGTTCACTGGACTTACACAGGAGGAATAATCGGATCAACAGCTGGCGTCGAAACGTACAAAGTAATATCTATCTATTGACATAATATAATTTAGCTAACAAAACTTCCTGAAACGCACACAACGGGTTGATGGTGAATCTGTCGATATCAAACGTCTTTTTACTTGCTACCCTCATCAAGAATATCTCTCTTGTTATTTTCTTCATCAACCAGTGACGTGGGGAGATTCTGTGCTTTTGACTGGCGCATTTATTTTTTGAGACCACTTGCGAAGCATACTAGTGTGAATATTCTAAAACTAATCAGCTATGCCATAAAAAGATCATTCAGTTCATCTAAACTCAGTTTTTGACTGAAAGTAGATCGAACTTTGATTGGTTTAAACCAAATTGCCCGCCTGAGGGCCAGGTTCACGTAGTTCGTCTAGGTGACTGTTATAGTTGTTGGGTACCGTACATCATGATTTCGCTCAATTAGACATTATCAAGCACCGCCTACCAACTTTAAAGTAATAACACCCTGAGAGCCGCTTCTGTTATGTCGTGGTTTGAGTGTTGATCCTGATAGACTATTTTGACCCCAATGATTTTCGTACAACGATTTTCAGGTGTTTCAAGGAGATATTTCACATACTTTAACCTGAGTGGCGATTTCCACTACCCTTACCCTATTGTGACACTCGAATTTGTCACACTTTAGTAAGTACTGTAAGGCGTCTTTTTCTGAAAAGTTTGGGAACACTCGGCAGAGCTTTGCTTGGAAACCTTTTGCTTTTTACGCCAAATCTTCATCAAGTAATGTAACCAGGTTAAGAGTTTGGTCGAGATGTAAGCGGAAAGAATAACCAACCAGCAAAATCAAGCTAAATATGTGTTGGGTTTCGACCAAGGGATTTTGGGTGTTAGGGTGGGTCACCAGGCTTTAAGACAGATGAGAAAACCTACACGGGTTTGCGTCCACCTTAGGGTCTAGTTCTTCCGGTACGGTTCATGTGAGGATCCCCGATGAACGTCGTTTTCACTTTTCGTCCAGCTAGGTTGATGCGCTATTTCTACAAAAATTATGGAGAGGGATTGGATTCTGTAAACATTGGTTGATATTTCTGGTCCCTCCACCTGTTCCTGCTGATGAGTATATGTGCATTGAATACCAAACTGTCACGTGTCACCTCGGCCTATCTAAGACCACTTTCCATACGCCCACCAGTTCCACACCCTAGATTCTATTCAAGCTGTAATGCTTGGTAATTTCTACCGCCTCGACTATCAACCGCTGTGAGGTATATTCTTCAATCCTGCTTTTCGGTATCTATTAATTCTCCTTATGTTGGCAACAGTGTGGGCTTTAAATTTTCTAACTTTACACAATATACCTCCTGTGAGTTCATCACCTCCATGGAACCTCAATCCTTTGAACTAAGTTGTTTTGAAACAAAGTTCAAAAGAACGGTTGTGTTTCGGAGACAGTGAGAATCATGCAGGAGTCTTAAACTGATATTACATGAATACGAAATCTGTGTGGGGCGTATTGATTCAATTCACTGCGATCTCTATCATTTGATTTCTTTTTAACACGGAAAGTATTATAAAGAACAAGTGTCCCAGTGCCAATTGTTTTAAGCCAGACCCAATTCGTACGCGTACGGCAAGCACCATACTTGTCTACTTTGGCCTTTGCGGCTGGCACTTTGCTTATCAAGTGAAAACGCCTGCAACAATTGATTCGCTCTCTTTGTTTCATATGGTTCAATAAAACATGCGGCACCCATATGTTTCCCTACGACCACGTCAGTTATGGTTGCCCTGCCTTCCCCAGAAAAAGCAAACATTTGAAATCAGGTTCCGATCGGTTGCTAATGCCCAGTTTAGGGCCTATTGCATCTCTCTTCCAATCAAATCAATATTTGTGCTTTTCGAAGTATGCTGTAGTATCTTTGTTGGCTTTACGTGTTTGTCCATTTTAAACAGCTTGTCCCCATATGGACTGTCGGCTAGATACACTCTAACTACGATGACAATCCACTTGCACGAACCGAAGAACTCGACCGTCTTGCTAACAACGCGAAACGCTAGTAAAGTTGTTTAGGTAAACAAAGCTGACAATTAATCACGTGGTCACAAGATTCTATCTTGATTATAGTGCCAGAGTGAATGTGGTGATTATTGTGCATCAGGAAATGCGCAATGGGTGGGCTGGCATCCTAGGTTCTGTGACAGGAATTTATGTTAACCCAGATGCCATTTCATCTGATTTATATGCAGTATGTCCAGAATTATGGAAACAGGGCGAGTTTGTCACCACATGGCTATTTATCAGGAGTTCGATGAAACTGCTGCATGCATTTCTCAAAAAGTACATTCCTGTACACAATGTACACTTTTGATAGCTGTCAGAAAGAGCATACATATCTAAATTGTCATGAGTTTTGCCAATAAAGTGTGATTAAAAACAGGATTTCTTACCCATCAGTAGTTTCTGAAGGCATACGGCGTCTATCTGACCAAGTGAAAGAAGCTTATCTTTAAAACTGCACCTTGGTGATCAGCACATTATACTCTGGACAATTCATCGGCTAAACCAATCCAACATGAAAGTTTACGGAACAAATTTTTAGGATAACCGCGCGATCAGGACGTGTGGTGATTGTTCGTATATATCTGCAAAAAGTTCTACCCCTACAGTTAAGAAATATGACCAAAAGAAAATGAATTTATCAGAAGCACACACTATGTTTTAGCTGGTTGATTAGATGATATCACTACAGGAATCGACTGACAGAGTGAACCGATATGATTCATGAGCAAAGCTTTATCACGTTTATAGCTACAATTCACACAAATAAAGTTATTACGGTTTACTAATTCGTAAAGCCAGCTGGAACTCTTCCTTTCCGCTGTGGTGTCTATAAACTTTTTGGGAGAACGATTTTTTCTTCAAACTCAATCAGTTTTTCTACTGCGCGTAGGTTTACGCCACCCCGCATAGATGATCCGAAGGGTTACACGGTGAAGCCGTTTGTATTCGATTTGCAGCTTAGCAATCAACTTATTTTTTATACTGGACTAAATTTCTAATCATCAGATGTATGTCTTATTATGTTATCACCATACCTTTACATTTCTGGAACGAACAAGATATCAGTATTATTTAGTGAGCCTTATGTCAGACTAGGTCAGTCACGCTTAATCGAGGCGTTCTGAGAGCACGTGCGAACTCTCGAACGATGATGTTCATCCCAAAGGGAAACCCAAAGCTAATCAGAGCAAACATCCTTTAGGAAGAAATATATATCCCTCTGGATTTTTCGTATGTTTGCTTTGATTTTGATCTCCCTAGCCGGCAACCTCTTAATAGATGAACGCTTCTCATGTGTTATCAACTCCGACGGAGGATAAAATCCATGCGGTTAGCATAAACTTCCTCAGAGCACTCACATCACCGAATATCTATAGAATTTCTAGATGTCTAATGGCGTTTTTTGTAGAGATGAGAAATATTCGGAGGTACAGACATTCCTTAGGGTACAGGTTAAAATTTGACTGCGGGCGTAATAACGTGGTCTTTGTATATTACTGAGGAAGTTTAAGACAAGGACTTGATTTTACATGATCAAGAATACAGAATAGCCAAACGGAACGATATTATGGCAGTCCGGAGTAGTGTGTTCTAACTATGAAACTTAATGTTTACTGCTAGCGTGTATGGTACGAGTTTGCAGGCTGGCCATTTCCAGCCCGTCCAACTGACTACAGGCAGCAATCCACACAAAAAAGAACATCTTATTTCAGTACAAACAGCCCTTTGATATCTCTTCATGAGTAAACCCGGAAGGGGTTTTGGTCAGAAAAAGAAAATGGATTTTGAAAGTAAGGTTTACCACACATGGCCTTGTTGACCATTTTTCCGGACCAATACCCGTGGCGCAAACTATTTGACACTTTAGCTTAAACTGATCGGGAAGTATGGAAATTCCTGACTTTTTCAAGCAGTTATGCATAAAGAAAACGTCCGTAACTCATCTTTCCTAATTTGGCAATCCACTACAATCCATGACGATCCAATGGAATTTATACCGAAACCTGATCTTTACAATGAATAATGTATGGTTTTCTTAAAGAATAATGATTCAGTTGTTAAAAAAATCAATTAATTCTCACTGTGAAGCCAGTGCTCATGAACATCTAAAGCCCTAAATTGAAAGCATTCTAATAGGATCTGTAAATGTTTCGAAAAGGTGGTTTTAGATTGGTTGGTACAGACGTCCCGACGTGAGACAACTTGCTGCGATGCGAATTTCACCGCTGTCACCTTGGTGCTAAATGTGCAAACAGCTGTTGTAAACAAGTCCGAAAATAGCCGAGATAACAAGGAGATAGTCAAATAACTAACCGAAGTGTCAACAGTGAATAGCTACAAGTCCATCGGTTTTTCAAGCGCGCATCGATGATCGAGGAAGAAATGTATTCTTTAAGTAATAAAACAACCAAACCGCAAACTTGAAAGAAGAAAAGGACCGTTTTAATGAATTTCTCTTTTGCAGTCACTTCTTTGGCGCAAACAAAATTAATCAGGCCAGTTACCTCTAAGATATTTCACTGAAGGCGATGTAGTTCCCTAAAAACTAACGAAAACAGCTCAGGACCGTCCAGGAAGATTTGACTCATTAAAGAAACGATTTCTTACACACGAGTACAAATCTATTTGTATGAATAATACCCTCAGTGGAAAGTCATTTTACTTCCGAGAAGCAGTTGAGAATCATCGGCTACATTTGAAATTGCTTGTGAAACATTAAACCGGCTCCAGGTGATAAAAACAATATCACAGCCTACAACCTTATTAAAAATTAAAAAGGGTGGTCAGATGTAGGCGATTTCAAGGTTATGCTAGGTATCACAACCATGCAGTCCAAATGATGTCTGTTCCCATTCAGTCTATTCAAAAGATAAGATATCATTAAAAGAGAGAATAGACCGATTGGACTGTAATTTATGATAGGCAGCCATTCTTATAGCAGGTCAGTTGATCGTTCAGTCGTAGACGGATTTCGTAAGTGACCCGGTAGTTGTGTTTGTTGACTGAAGATGAGCGTGAAAGTCGGCAGCGCCAGGAAAATGTGTAATATATGCTACTTTAGTCTCTTAAATCATCATGTGCAAACTTCATCACGTTTAACCTGGGTGTGATGCAATCAGTCCCATAAGGACATTGAATGTGGAGACAGCAGCAACGTCATCTAAGTTCGCACCCCATATTTATTCACAACACCCTGTAATTACCTTTCACAAAGGTTTCGTCATAAACTCTGAACAACTGAAGAAGCAGCCAGCAAAATAACAACATCTCAATACTTCCACTTTTTTCCACGATGATTTGTTGAGTTAAGCGACCGAGTAGTTTGAGCCCTTATGTTGAGTAGCAGTGATTTCGCATGTCAAGCTGAATAGTATTTGGTCTTGGAGGTAGGACGTTCACGTCTAGAAATGATTGGAGATGAAATGCTAGACGTCATAAAAAATATTTTCACCCAGAGATTCGAATTCTTTTGTTTGAAAACTCTTCACTAAAATCACTAAATCTTGTGAAGTATATTGGATGCGCCGTTCAGGTGGTAATGATAGTAATCCACGGCGAAATGCGCAAAACGTAACCTCAGTTTGGAGGGTGGGCAAAGACAGTTGAAGCAAGCAGACACAATCTGAGGCATTCATGGGTTTTTCCGTTTTATTTTTGGTTACTGAATAAACAGGTGCACTTTTGGCGGTTTTGAAAGACGTCAGGCTGACAGTCTGCACAGATGAGAATTAAATCCGACCTACTCAACTGTTTACCGGAGAATTTTAGTCCCATTAGAGAAGTTCACGTAAGTAATCATGATCATGTTTGATTATACGTGAGGGAAGGCCACCATCGGGAACTTGATTCGGTTACACAAAAAATGTCCGGGACAGACGTTCTGTCATATAAGTCAACCAAAATTAGTTTATCTGGAAAAGGTGTCGCTTATCTCACTGAAATTTGGCGTTCATTTCAGAATAATTATTTGCCTCAGTAAATTGACGTTTATTTGTTACTTTTAATGAGGATCAGCTGTGCTGAGATTCTATACAGGAGTGGACCTGTTTGACCCAGCTGCCTGGGCCATACAGAAAGGAAACACTATGAAATATAACTGGTTTTGTAAGTGTGCATGCGATCTTTGGAAGTATTTCCTTCATGAAAATTTTAACACGTCTGTGCTTCTACCATTTATCTCACCAGAAATAACCTCAGAAATCAGATATCCTATATCGGTAAAAGTGACACCTGTGTTTTGGTAATCGAATTTTTTTAATCGGAATTATACCTCTGGATTTTTACAATTCTCCGTTAATACCACACCCGACGAAAAGAAGCACGTCCCAATACTGCGAAAAATCGTGTTACGAGACAACCCGGAGGTTAACCTTGACTGACCTCTGTGATAGAAGTGTAAGGGCAGTATGCCGCTTCCCTCAGATGAATAACATATCCGTGTTTATGGAAGCAGTGTTGCTGCCTTCCTCAGAGGAAGGACAATTAGAAAAGGCCGTCCCTAAAAACCGTACACTCTGATGAACGATGGTTGACCATGACTGCTGGCGCATTGTACAATACGGCAAAATATTTTTAAACCGACCCTAGGAGTGTTTATATTGCGTCTTCTGTACGCAGCCGCATTAGGAATGAGGGAGTGATGCCTTCCTCCTTTTGTTCTCTGGCCAGACCGGATCCCTACGGCCAAATGTGTAAGATTATTGAGTCATTAACTTTTATTTGTCGCCAAGAAAACCTTCACACAGCTGCTTTGCGGTTGAGACATTTGAGTCAGCGGCTACGGGCAGGATCCCCCTAGCAAATCGCTCACCCCACTGCTTAGTGTGACAGATATTCGAATCAAAGACGCAAGGTAGTATACCTAAAAACCTCAATATTTGGTTTACTCAACCAGGACGTATCACTCGCCTCTGCAGCCGTTCGCTCACTGGCCCATTCCCATATCCTCAAACCTACTGAATAATGCAATGCGATCAACCCACCGTTCTGTGCCCAACTACCGTCTGAAAAACAAACAAGCGAACGGACCACTTACTATCCCCAAAAGAGCCGATCCACGTTGCAGTCGTCAATGTGAAACTGTTCAACAAAGATCTTTTGGTGGAACCTCTCACTCTCTGTAAACTCATACGCTTATGTCACATTTCCATGTTCGGCCCTCTGGCGATCTTGACGCAATTGCTCGTGGTGTCTGCGCCATGATTCCCAATCAACCTCGATGATACAATAGCCTTACTGGACTGGATCTCAGTTAACAGTCACTTTCGCCCTTTACGGTCATCTGCCCCAGCTAAGATCAATGGAAATCGATGCGGTAACTGATGTTAACCTATTGCGCAACACACGCTCCCACAGAATATCGTTCTGAATCTGAGGAGGACGGGTTTGGGGGGGTATGTCGCGACTCGTTCTGTCAGTAGGAAAAGCGGCTGGTTATCCTTGTGGATGATACCAACGCCTAATCCGGAGGACAGCCCGGATAAAATAAATTTGGGTGGTAAATTTGGAGTCGATACCCAGGGAACGGATAATAGGGAGCGATCGCTTCAACCGTGTGCAGATCACCTTTTATTCCTGTTCAGTATGAATTTCCAGCACGAAAGCTCACATCGAGTTATTTGGAGGCCCTCAAATGCAAGCTATATTTGGACTCATTTGGACCATGGTGCTACCACTTACCAAGTGAGAGCCTCAAGTAAAGATTAGCGTCCCCTCTGAAGTGGGAAACTGAACTCTGAACATGAAGTTGTCCAAGTAAGTCCACCATTTCCCTTTCGGTCAGCATTGCGCTGATTACTTTCGTTAGCTCAACAGCACACACCCTAACCACCTGAAGAAATGCTGGAAAGACGCAGTCACACTCTGAGGGGATTTGGTTGCAGGTTGATTGGGAGTGGGTGAAAAATACCATTCTCTCAGCTCAAAGGACTTCTTGCTCAGCTATCCAACTCGATCGAATAAACAGTGTATACCTTTGAAATTTGCAGATCATATCACTGGTAGAAAAGCTGTCCAGCACCCAGCTAGTAGAATGGTGCACATAGATCCTCAAGCACCGTTTACTTAAGAACCTGAAGAATGATATAGAACCTTGATGGATTTTGACGGTCCGTGGAGTGCAGAGTGCCTTCACTGAAGGCAACAGCCGCGAGTTGTTTCATCGGATTCGAACGTAGAAAAATAAGAACAGCAGCTAGTTCACAAAACGGCCATCTTTAGCGATGCACTGAACACTAAGAGTATCACAGCTGGCTTTACGCGTGGATGTGGAGGCCGCGTACGTTGTAAATCCGTTAGTCGTGAACACCGTGAAAAATTTTCACAGATGAATATAGATGGTATATTCCAATAGATCTCCCAAAGAGAAATCGAATGGTATGTCGGTGAGCGTTGTAGGACAAAATAGATCCGAGAAAACTGTATCGGAGTCGGAGCGCCAAAAGATGCGACTGCACAGCAGGCTAACAGCGTGTGTGGTCCGATTCAGTTGTTAAAAAATTAATTAATTCTCACTGTGAAGCCAGTTGTGATGAACATCTAAAGCCCTAAATTGAAAGCATTCTAATAGGATCTGTAAATGTTTCGAAAAGGTGGTTTTAGATTGGTTGGTACAGACGTCCCGACGTGAGACAACTTGCTGCGATGCGAATTTCACCGCTGTCACCTTGGTGCTAAATGTGCAAACAGCTGTTGTAAACAAGTCCGAAAATAGCCGAGATAACAAGGAGATAGTCAAATAACTAACCGAAGTGTCAACAGTGAATAGCTACAAGTCCATCGGTTTTTCAAGCGCGCATCGATGATCGAGGAAGAAATGTATTCTTTAAGTAATAAAACAACCAAACCGCAAACTTGAAAGAAGAAAAGGACCGTTTTAATGAATTTCTCTTTTGCAGTCACTTCTTTGGCGCAAACACAATTAATCAGGCCAGTTACCTCTAAGATATTTCACTGAAGGCGATGTAGTTCCCTAAAAACTAACGAAAACATCTCAGGACCGTCCACGAAGATTTGACCCATTAAAGAAACGATTTCTTACACAAGAGTACAAATCTATTTGTATGAATAATACCCCTAGTGGAAAGTCATTTTACTTCCGAGAAGCAGTTGAGAATCATCG
>NW_008751664.1:256864-401269 GCF_000715545.1 Opisthorchis viverrini
CGGAAGTAAAATATTTCACTGAAGGCGATGTAGTTCCCTAAAAACTAACGAAAACAGCTCAGGACCGTCCAGGAAGATTTGACTCATTAAAGAAACGATTTCTTACACACGAGTACAAATCTATTTGTATGAATAATACCCTCAGTGGAAAGTCATTTTACTTCCGAGAAGCAGTTGAGAATCATCGGCTACATTTGAAATTGCTTGTGAAACATTAAACCGGCTCCAGGTGATAAAAACAATATCACAGCCTACAACCTTATTAAAAATTAAAAAGGGTGGTCAGATGTAGGCGATTTCAAGGTTATGCTAGGTATCACAACCATGCAGTCCAAATGATGACTGTTCTCATTCAGTCTATTCAAAAGATAAGATATCATTAAAAGAGAGAATAGACCGATTGGACTGTAATTTATGATAGGCAGCCATTCTTATAGCAGGTCAGTTGATCGTTCAGTCGTAGACGGATTTCGTAAGTGACCCGGTAGTTGTGTTTGTTGACTGAAGATGAGCGTGAAAGTCGGCAGCGCCAGGAAAATGTGTAATATATGCTACTTTAGTCTCTTAAATCATCATGTGCAAACTTCATCACGTTTAACCTGGGTGTGATGCAATCAGTCCCATAAGGACATTGAATGTGGAGACAGCAGCAACGTCATCTAAGTTCGCACCCCATATTTATTCACAACACCCTGTAATTACCTTTCACAAAGGTTTCGTCATAAACTCTGAACAACTGAAGAAGCAGCCAGCAAAATAACAACATCTCAATACTTCCACTTTTTTCCACGATGATTTGTTGAGTTAAGCGACCGAGTAGTTTGAGCCCTTATGTTGAGTAGCAGTGATTTCGCATGTCAAGCTGAATAGTATTTGGTCTTGGAGGTAGGACGTTCACGTCTAGAAATGATTGGAGATGAAATGCTAGACGTCATAAAAAATATTTTCACCCAGAGATTCGAATTCTTTTGTTTGAAAACTCTTCACTAAAATCACTAAATCTTGTGAAGTATATTGGATGCGCCGTTCAGGTGGTAGTGATAGTAATCCACGGCGAAATGCGCAAAACGTAACCTCAGTTTGGAGGGTGGGCAAAGACAGTTGAAGCAAGCAGACACAATCTGAGGCATTCATGGGTTTTTCCGTTTTATTTTTGGTTGCTGAATAAACGGGCGCACTTTTGGCGGTTTTGAAAGACGTCAGGCTGACAGTCTGCACAGATGAGAATTAAATCCGACCTACTCAACTGTTTACCGGAGAATTTTAGTCCCATTAGAGAAGTTCACGTAAGTAATCATGATCATGTTTGATTATACGTGAGGGAAGGCCACCATCGGGAACTTGATTCGGTTACACAAAAAATGTCCGGGACAGACGTCTTTTCATATAAGTCAACCAAAATTAGTTTATCTGGAAAAGGTGTCGCTTATCTCACTGAAATTTGGCGTTCATTTCAGAATAATATTTGCCTCCAGTAAATTGACGTTTATTTGTTACTTTTAATGAGGATCAGCTGTGCTGAGATTCTATACAGGAGTGGACCTGTTTGACCCAGCTGCCTGGGCCATACAGAAAGGAAACACTATGAAATATAACTGGTTTTGTAAGTGTGCATGCGATCTTTGGAAGTATTTCCTTCATGAAAATTTTAACACGTCTGTGCTTCTACCATTTATCTCACCAGAAATAACCTCAGAAATCAGATATCCTATATCGGTAAAAGTGACACCTGTGTTTTGGTAATCGAATTTTTTTAATCGGAATTACACCTCTGGATTTTTACAATTCTCCGTTAATACCACACCCGACGAAAAGAAGCACGTCCCAATACTGCGAAAAATCGTGTTACGAGACAACCCGGAGGTTAACCTTGACTGACCTCTGTGATAGAAGTGTAAGGGCAGTAAGCCGCTTCCCTCAGATGAATAACATACCCGTGTTTATGGAAGCAGTGGTGCTGCCTTCCTCAGAGGAAGGACAACTAGAAAAGGCCGTCCCTAAGAACCGTACACTCTGATGAACGATGGTTGACCATGACTGCTGGCGCATTGTACAATACGGCAAAATATTTTTAAACCGACCCTAGGAGTGTTTATATTGCGTCTTCTGTACGCAGCCGCATTAGGAATGAGGGAGTGATGCCTTCCTCCTTTTGTTCTCTGGCCAGACCGGATCCCTACGGCCAAATGTGTAAGATTATTGAGTCATTAACTTTTATTTGTCGCCAAGAAAACCTTCACACAGCTGCTTTGCGGTTGAGACATTTGAGTCAGCGGCTACGGGCAGGATCCCCCTAGCAAATCGCTCACCCCACTGCTTAGTGTGACAGATATTCGAATCAAAGACGCAAGGTAGTATACCTAAAAACCTCAATATTTGGTTTACTCAACCAGGACGTATCACTCGCCTCTGCAGCCGTTCGCTCACTGGCCCATTCCCATATCCTCAAACCTACTGAATAATGCAATGCGATCAACCCACCGTTCTGTGCCCAACTACCGTCTGAAAAACAAACAAGCGAACGGACCACTTACTATCCCCAAAAGAGCCGATCCACGTTGCAGTCGTCAATGTGAAACTGTTCAACAAAGATCTTTTGGTGGAACCTCTCACTCTCTGTAAACTCATACGCTTATGTCACATTTCCATGTTCGGCCCTCTGGCGATCTTGACGCAATTGCTCGTGGTGTCTGCGCCATGATTCCCAATCAACCTCGATGATACAATAGCCTTACTGGACTGGATCTCAGTTAACAGTCACTTTCGCCCTTTACGGTCATCTGCCCCAGCTAAGATCAATGGAAATCGATGCGGTAACTGATGTTAACCTATTGCGCAACACACGCTCCCACAGAATATCGTTCTGAATCTGAGGAGGACGGGTTTGGGGGGGTATGTCGCGACTCGTTCTGTCAGTAGGAAAAGCGGCTGGTTATCCTTGTGGATGATACCAACGCCTAATCCGGAGGACAGCCCGGATAAAATAAATTTGGGTGGTAAATTTGGAGTCGATACCCAGGGAACGGATAAT
The DNA here is from genome assembly GCF_000715545.1 of Opisthorchis viverrini. Taxonomy (NCBI): domain Eukaryota; kingdom Metazoa; phylum Platyhelminthes; class Trematoda; order Opisthorchiida; family Opisthorchiidae; genus Opisthorchis; species Opisthorchis viverrini. Next base: position 259,896 of record NW_008751664.1, read on the forward strand.
AGGGAGCGATCGCTTCAACCGTGTGCAGATCACCTTTTATTCCTGTTCAGTATGAATTTCCAGCACGAAAGCTCACATCGAGTTATTTGGAGGCCCTCAAATGCAAGCTATATTTGGACTCATTTGGACCATGGTGCTACCACTTACCAAGTGAGAGCCTCAAGTAAAGATTAGCGTCCCCTCTGAAGTGGGAAACTGAACTCTGAACATGAAGTTGTCCAAGTAAGTCCACCATTTCCCTTTCGGTCAGCATTGCGCTGATTACTTTCGTTAGCTCAACAGCACACACCCTAACCACCTGAAGAAATGCTGGAAAGACGCAGTCACACTCTGAGGGGATTTGGTTGCAGGTTGATTGGGAGTGGGTGAAAAATACCATTCTCTCAGCTCAAAGGACTTCTTGCTCAGCTATCCAACTCGATCGAATAAACAGTGTATACCTTTGAAATTTGCAGATCATATCACTGGTAGAAAAGCTGTCCAGCACCCAGCTAGTAGAATGGTGCACATAGATCCTCAAGCACCGTTTACTTAAGAACCTGAAGAATGATATAGAACCTTGATGGATTTTGACGGTCCGTGGAGTGCAGAGTGCCTTCACTGAAAGCAACAGCCGCGAGTTGTTTCATCGGATTCGAACGTAGAAAAATAAGAACAGCAGCTAGTTCACAAAACGGCCATCTTTAGCGATGCACTGAACACTAAGAGTATCACAGCTGGCTTCCTTCAACACAACCTCTTAAAATACCCAGCGAGCCGGAATGGAAAATCAAAACCAACTCACCGTTAACAATGAAGGTTCAGCCTGAGATATCCTTCCTCCAAATCAACAAGGCATTCAGTCCGAATAGTAGGAAGAACCTCGTGAAGCCCCGGTGAAGGGTTTGACAACATTAAAGCAAAATATTTGGGAAAAACAGAATGTTGGTGGAATGAGGAGCGTTGACCGTGATTTTGGTCTTAGAGTAACGCAAGAAAGTCACACAAAAATTATCTTGGCACCCAGGTGGTATCCATAGCACACAAGATACTTGCTCGCATTATTTTTCTAAGGTTGATCGATTACTGGGACAACCAGATTCGTGAGAAAAAGCTGGAATATGTCCTCGTTGGCGGTGCATCGACCATATCGTTAACTTGAGACAAGTTCTTGAACAGAATAACTCTTTCAAACGTTCCATATTTGTAGTTTTTTGACTTGAAACCTGATTTCAATTTCTTCGATCGCCAGAAATTTCGGTTGTGTTATGCGATCAGATGTGTCTCTTTCAAGTTTATTAAGAAATTTCGGTTGTGTTATGCGATCAGATTTGTCTCTTTCGAGTTTATTACCCTTATGAGGGCATTGTATGCAAACTCCTGTGGATAGGTACGAGTATACCGCAAACTTCCACCCGAGTATGAGGGCACTGTATGCGAACTCATGTGGATAGGTACGAGTATACCGCAAACTCCCACCCGAGTTTACCACATTCACTGGTGTAACACAAGGCTGCTCTCTTTCCCCTTTTCTCTTCGACTTTGTTATTAATATGTTGCTTGAAATTTTCCTGCCTGCCTCTGAGACCTCGGGAGTCGAAATGCTCCCGGGACGTTCCCCCAAAGACATTGAGTATACAGACGATATTGCTGTCCTTGGTTCAGATGCTTCATAAATGCGAAGCAGTTTAATTACCGAAAGAGTTCTGCCGCACGGCTTAACACGCGCCTCACACCTGCAAATTGCAAATTGCTGCAACAAGACTGAGTAGGATCACGCCCAAACCTCATGCATGCGGACGAGACAATCGACGTGGTAGATAAGTTTGTTTACTTGGGCACTTGTGTAAGTTCCGATGGACTGGCTGTAGACCAGATTGCTTCTGGAATCGGGAAAGCCAGTGAAGGTTTTACCAAACCCCGATACGCATGACGCCGAAGTGATGTGAGTCGAAATGCTCCCGGGACGTTCCCCCAAAGACATTGAGTATACAGACGATATTACTCTCCTTGGTTCAGATGATCCATAAATGCGAAGCAGTTTAATTACCGAAATAGTTCTGCCGCACGGCTTAACACGCGCCTCACACCTGCAAATTGCAAATTGCTGCAACAAGACGCCGAGGTTATGCCAGCTTGTCTATCAAGGGCTGTGTCCACTTTGCGGTAGTGCGATCCATACTACCCGTGAATTACAAACGTAACCCCTGTGCGCAAAGGAAGTACGAAAGATCTCAGTGCTTGACCATCGTTGTCTCCAAAGCATTAGTCTGGTCTAATGATAGCGTCAGATTGGCAACGCTGAGGTAAGTCAAGTGGTTTTTAAAAAAGAAGTCTCTCACAATGGATGAATTACTCAGGATTCATAGTTTACGCGGGTTGTGACGTGTACTTCGTACACCAGAGGACCGTCTACATCGCTGAGCACTTTTCGCACGCATTTGTACCGATAGGTGGACAACGTATGGCCTGGCGATGAAGACCAAAGTAAAAACGCTAGTCAGGAAACTCAGGTTGACAGCCGCTGAAGCCTTGAATAGGGACCCCAAGAGTCAACAAACCACTAGCAGCCATGGCTCAATCACGCAGTTGGTGATGCTCGAGCATCAAATATACCACCTTCACTGCTTAGCTAGTCAGCTTCCGAGATAAACGAAAAAAACCATCATCTCCACTGCTTGGCCGTATCTCTCATGCTGGCCAACCTTTCGGTGACCGAAACCACATCTGCAAGTAACGTATCCATGGCAAATGTTTTACAGTTGATTTATTGTAAGATGATTTGAACTACGCCTGGATAGTATACTCTTGATGTACGCATTGCAGTGACGTATGTATACGGACCTGACCATCTGGTTCTAATCAATCACTGATATATTTCACGCAGTTATATACAACCGCTGATTGAATTCCATTGTGACACGCGGACCATGTGGTATGTCGTCATACTCAACAATCCAGCGAAACTCTTCTAATCAAACTTGCTGTCAGATATAAAGGATGCGTCTCTCGATAACAACACCTATTTGCATCCTTTTTAAGTGAGACAACCAAAGATTGTGCCCCTGAACAATGTAATCCTACCAGAAAAGCTACATCCGTGTCTCCTGAGAATTCTAATATATGAATTTCGTGAAAGTGACAGCTTTTATGAAACGACCAAGAGCTCAGGAAAACACAAGGCTATTTATTTTGGCACATCAAGATTTTGCTATATTGCGATTAAGACAATTACGTAAGGGTGAATGAATCTGGTTGTCGATCTGTCTTCTGGGTTTGGCAGTTGAAAAGCTAACTGGACAGTTAGTGCTGGTGAATTGGTATTCAAATACATGGCCAGTAGTCAAGCATAGAACGCCCAGTCTGTATGTACATGACACGACCACACTTATTTATGAGAACAACGTTAGGGAATATCTCCATAGTTGACTGGCTCACAAGAACGTGCACGCCAGCATTTCTAGTGGCGTATAAAACAACATTCTTAACGCATAAACGAAAGGGGAAATGGTTGTGACTGAAATCGGACAATTATTGTGGCTATCTGACTGGGGTTTCGTCCTTAAAGGGAAGGCACCATATGCCGAAAAGTTAAGAGGAAGACCTGTGAACCTTCCACTTGAAAAACCGCCACTTAAGCAGCTAGCCAACACGTGACCGGTGATGATATTTTCTCGATTGAAGTGTGTCACTTTACCGTCCACGTCTGGATTTCATGATTTTGAAATTCTCGCCCATAAAACACCGACCATTCCCGTGACAATTGTAAGTTCCACACCGTATGTAGTTCCCAGCATGGGGGGGGCTTATAGTCCTTCACGCATGGATGCTTATGTGCACAAGCGCCAGTCAGTCAACCATGATTTAGAGGTTCAAATGAACTACAATGATAAGGTGACACCTTGCAAACACGCTGTAACTAGTTATCTGTCTATGTGCTTTGACTAGGAATTTGAGAGTTTGATAGACCGAAATTTATGGCTACGGATTTCTTTTATTCCTGTTTTATGACGGACACCACCAGCCAAGCGTGTGGCACATTTCTTTGCCACAAGAAACCCGAGTTTGATCAAAGATTCTGTCATAACGACAAAACTGACTGCTACTCTGTTCTTACCTAAATACAACCGCATAACCAATCGTCATAATTATAATGAAGACGCAGATGTTTCACACTATAAGTAGGAGAGAAACAAATTGCGCCAAATCCAGTCGATTTGCATTGCATCCCGCTTCTTGGCCACAACCGAGCATAAACCTATTGGACCTGCTAAAGCTGTCAGAGTTAACCGAATCCACCCAACCGTCAACGCATCATTTGGATTTTTGAGCAATCCTGACAAATGTCTCACGGGTGCCTTGAATTCGGAACAACAGCGCTACCCAGTTCATCCAGTTTACAAGCAAGAGAATGGTATACCTTTTCGAATGAGAGAAAGCCGCGTCATTTCCGGATGTTTAGGCAACACAAGAAGTTTTCCATATAGTCATCAAGCTTCCCATTCAGTTGACAGTTATTCAGGCTTTTGTGTGACTCTCAGTTATCTAAATGTAATACAACTCCCGGAGAATATGTGAATCAATCATATCTGAAACTATTTTTTGAAGTGGACAACCTGTGAATATTCTTAAAACCACAACCTAAAGTCTCGAAGCTCACGGAGTGGCCAGCCTGTGCTCATCTTAATCCATCATCAGCAAATGCTGGCGGGCGTTGCGTCCATCGTGAATTAGGAAACATCGAAAGTTTAGCCCAGGAATTGGCGAAAAGTCAAATTTATATAATCGCTTATGATTCAAAATTTTCCCGAGTGTGTGCAAGTGACAAATTTGTCCATCGGATTTACACAAATCAGACAGTTATATATTCGAATACAGATCATCACGAGCGGCGATGCTTGTCTGTTATTACGCGCAAGTTTACACTATTAACTGAAGACTTTTTGAAACTGACCAACGACGATAGGTTGAAACTGAGCACCCTCGTTTCATTCAGTCAAATTGGGTGTGGTTGGGAACAGCTAACACGTGCAACTTGAACTGACAATTGTCTCTGTATGTATATAACTTATAAATCGGATTGGATATTGAAGGATTTCGTCTGCTGAAAGGTCATCTCTTCGGGGACAGTTTTATTGGAATGTGAGCTTAAGTGTTCCTATCGTCGCAATTATCACCTGCAATAACAACGCACCAGGAATACATATTGGCGCTTAACTACCATGAGGGAAGAGAGAATGAAACAAAGGAGAAGGGTAGGGACGTGGTACAAAGAAGTCCTATCTCTTTAAGGAAAACCAACATGAATGAGCTGTCTACACACCAGAGCCACCCCAAAATAAACACAAGTTTGATATCGAAATGAGGTACCTTAAGCAGAAGTTACCTATAGTCCTTTTTGAATCTCACTCAACCTAACTTCTGCACCGACGACAGGCTAACTTTAACTGGACCACGCGTCTGGAAAATGATGGTTTGCTCACCCATGAAATCGGTTATTTGCAATTTCCTGCGGGGTTTTCAGCCACCTAGAGTTAGGGTCGCGTGGATTTCAACCAAGAATGCACGATCCCTCATCAGTAGGTTCCTTCATTTCTTGTTTCCATGTGAGCGAAAGCTAGTATCCCATAATCACTGAAGGTTGGATCAAAGTTAATACGGTCATGTTGGTTAAACAGCTCGACTAAGGTTAGTTTAGTTTTTTTAAATTTCGATTTGATTGGTTTGTGCAGTGTTAACTTCTTTTTGAGTAACCAGAGTGTCCGAATAAGAGGCAATCTTCGGAAGCCATCGAAAAGTTGCTTGCTAGGCGATCAAATACGAGCATTAATCCAACCCCAACCAAGATATATACACTGACCGAAAGACCGCTATTTTCTGAATCAACACCTCTGAATGTTAAGCACACAAATTGGTAATAAGCTTGAATGTATCTAGATTAAACCTACTTGTCTACCATTGACGCCATTTTCATGTAAAAGACATCTTTGGCCGTTCCAGGGAGGCACTGAAACAGCATTCCAACTCACTTTTATGTTGCTGAAATGGCGGAACAGATTTCATCATCGTAAAGTATTTTGTTAATGATAATGTTTAATTCATGCCCATTACCTCGTCCTTCACCATTAATACTCAATCCAGAAAGAGTAGGACCATAGGTTTTGAAATATCTTGGAGTCATTAGCCGCGCAGTAGTTTAAACTTATTTTTATCAAATGAAATTAAAAATTGTTCTTCAGAAAACTTATGAAGCCTCCCAGAGAAACATTTGGTTAGTAGCCACTTTCTTCATATGACACCACTTGTAAGTTTGGCGAAAACTCTCATAGTGCACCGAAAGTTAATTTTCATGTGTGACCTGGACTAAGGTCTCCGTCTTCAGCAAACTTGTTCAAATCAACAGTGAAATTCATGCACGTGTGATTCTGTACCTCAATCGCTCCCGTGATTTTTGAAGTCCTACCCAGAAGTGATTCTGTCAAGAGAAATCCCTCCGCATTTGGAATTTTTAAGAAAAGACTGTCTCTGTATTACCACGCACATCTTCAACCTTTCATAACCAACCTAGTCCCACACAAAATACTCCTGTAGGTCAGTCATAATTCAGCGATATATGACTATCCGAGTTGTATTTTGTTAAGCATTACATTTTGAGTTCCCAAACATTCTATAAGTGATAAATTAATACATCGGTGTGCTTTAACAAGCTTCCAAATTTGAAAAGATTTACTCATCCCATAAGCTTTAACATGGCCTAAGAAAAGAGAAAAATAATACCTTTCGTGGCAATTATTCTTTGTGAGCAACGTTCAACTGCTGACATTTACTCACAACATTTTGTTTCAATGCTCAGTGATGCAAAAACTTCGAAGCTGAAATTTCAACTCAAACTGCAGGGCATGCATTTGAAATGACGTGTAGACTATTTTGGTTACTCCCTGAATGGACACGTTAAGATCAAATCTATTTGACTGGTTCCATCGACGGGTCAGTTTTGTGACATTTAAAAGACCTGTGTAAAAATCGGGCCAAAAGATGGCAAAAACTGACGTTGCACCCGATTGGTTTTGCTCATTTTCAACGGAGGTTAGACCAATTTAATTTAAGTTAGAGAAGCATAATTAAGAAAACTTTTTGATAATAAGTGTTTTGAGGCTTACATGCTGACCGGTTATGTCATTTGAATAAGAATCATATACTTTGCATTTAGTACCATCTTGTTCCACTGCATTAGGTTAGTGCTTTAACAGGCGTTGTTCAAGCGCATAACATAATTCCGCACCTTTAAATTTCTTGGGAAATAAGGACATAGTTGGTGCGAAAAGGCATAATTCTTCTGCTCGGTATCGCGCCTCACTGCGAGGGTTGCAGATTTTCTCGATCAAAGAAGTATGATATCCTTTTTCAGTACTTTAAATTTTGGATATAGGACATCAGCTCTGTCCTCCCAGAAGACAGCCATAGGTTTATAAAAGAAGTGGACGATAGGGAAAAATGCTCTCCTTATTTTCATTTAATTAAATCTCTGGAGAGCGGCCATATTTCGGTATATACATTGTTGGAAACATAAATAGGGCCCTTTCGGGGGATCTCCTCATGAGATTTAAATGGGGGAAAACTACTGCATTTAGCTGATGCACCTCACAACAGATTGACATTTTGCCGATCAATTTTATGCGCTCGTCAAGAAGAATAACATGGCACGTATATGATTATCACAACCCAAAACTTTGCATGTCGCCACTGAGTACATTTTCCTCCCTCTAATCCTCTTCCTTGTGATAAGCGTTGCTTAAACTCTCTTTAACTCTCTTTAAACAGACGAAAATTATTCAAGGTGGTGAACAGATTGCCCTTCTCTAAAATAAAGTCAAATGTCAGTGGGTTGCTCCTCTGTTTTATTTCACAATATCCATGGTTGTCCACGACAAGCAACAGCGTTTAATGCGACCGCCTACAAACGCTCTGTCATTGTGTCCCAATGTGGGAAAACTGTTGGTCTTCGTTCGATCAAGCTTGGCGAAATTTCAGATGCCTTTCTTCTACATGCTTGTAGGCTCCATTTAACATTCTCTCAGTCATTCCATAACGAAGTGAATATGAGGCCTTCTCTTAGGAATGAAATATTTATACAGAAATTGGTTTGTCCCGATGAGAGGTTCCAGCTGGAAAAACTGACCAGTAAACCTTTATACAATTCGCGGAAAATAGCACATGAAATTGCCGCGATAGGTCATTAGGCTGAGTTCCTAAGTAAATCCAATCTCTCCTGTGGTGAATAGGTTAATGACTAAAAGATTCAAGGCAAGAAATTCATCAGAAAGTGTTTGAATATTTGTTTTAATTTATTTCCATTTATGGTTATCCATGGTAAGTAGTTTTCTATTACATTACATGATTTATACGTACCTTGGAAAAGTAAGACGACACGGGAACTTTAACACTGATGTTTTGATTGCTTCAGAAATAAATCCCTATAAGTATGTGGTTTAGATACATTTTGGGTCATTATTACGACCTGCTGTTCTATCTTACCTCATCTTAACTAAACTTCACAAAACTCAGATCCGATGTTGGATAAGAAAGCACGCAATGAAGGACTTTTGTTTAGTCAATGACAGTAGGATATTAAAACCGGTAATATTTGCGCAGTCTTCGGTAAAGAAGCTGTCTAATCTATGTAACAGACAAATCCCTAGAGAAATCCGTTAATTAAAATACAATGATGTGTGAGTAATATGCGATACCTTAAAAAAGGGTCGAATTTTTGTTAGCGTAATTTTGAGAACACATGTTGGTTGTTAGTTGCTCATAACAGTCAAATATAATGACAAAGCGCCAACGTAGTGGTTTACGTTATAATGCAGTTTTGGAATGAATGAAACCGATGATCTTCCATCTTGAAAACCCTACTTCAGGTTTACTTGCGAAATCACAAACACAAATAACACCGTTTTATTGGTTGACCGAGAAGTCATTATCGAAACAACCATAAAAAGGAGACCATGGCTGGAATATTTTTGGCGATATACTTCTGAAGATATGAATAAGCGTACGGAAATAAAGTCTTTTTCTAAGTGATTTTTGGTGCAAAAGATATTCTCCACAAAACAGTATAGTAGATCGGGTCTCGCCTGTTTACACACTAGTTGCCTGAAGGCCCGGTGCAGTTTTATTTCTGTCACGTGACCCTGCCGTTGTCGCCGAAAAGGCGCATGAAGGCCATGAAATTTCCCTGGCCCGCCAGTAACAGTTTAAAACAAGCCAAATAATCAAACAGGGTCGTTGTTTACTACCCATTATATGGCTGTCGACGCTGGCTCATCCTTTTTATTATTTTATGGCTGTACTTGCCAGAGGAGCTGCTGAAGCTGGATGCCCATATACCATTTTGTTGCTCTCTGAACCCGCTGGCCTCTATGAAGCACTTAGTTGTTTTATTAGACGGTGCTCTATGAAAGTGGACATTAACCATTTCTGCTTCCGATGAACGAGTATTTGATTCCGGAGATTGTTTTTTTTTGGTGTTGCATTCGGCTTCTGTCTATCAACACAGTGGACTGTCTTTCAACCGACAAACAAAGTTAAGCAAAATGAGCTATTCTTCACGAGAAGAAACGCCATTTTGGCTTAGCCAACGGAGCTCAATTACAGGGTGTCTTAGGCGCATAATGCGGACTGTTAAGGATGATGTACCGTTAGATGTTGTCGACCATGGATAAACTTGGCATATGATACAAAGTTGATAAAGATCGGAAAGTAGGATGCGGAGTTAGCAACAGACCATGGCTGTTCGAAAACCCTAATCTAAAACTGGACAATCTCGAATGTCTTATTTCAAGTATTTCCATGATAACTACGCAGTAGTTTTATTTGTGATAACCAGCCGATTCTATAGTTGTTTGATGAAAGAGTTCTTGGATGGTCTAAAAGGTTGTATGTTAGTCGCTTAGCTGATTTAACTAGTGGTGACCAACGTACATTGCAGTTAGTGTATGAGTAAAACATGAAAGAAGCAATAACACCACTGAGAAACCAATCGATTCCTCGGATGTCTGCTCAAAAGTTGAAACGGAACAACTTCATAGTTGATATTTATCGTTGGAATAAATGTGCCAAAAATGATGTCACACTGTTTACATTGTAGAAACCCAAAAGTCAGTAAAAATCACCTAGGTATTCGCGTTGTGTTGAAATACAGATAAAACTTTCCTGAAATAAGAGCACTCATTTGTTTTGGCGAGAAATGCCGGGCGCCTAAAAATAAAGTTAAACAAAATACGACGATCTAAGCAGGTATGTTAAGTTAAATAGAGATTTCATTATGTCACCGAAGCCAATCTTTGTTCAAAAACTAAGAAGCACTGTGCAACTGTTTCATTCTTGTTGGGAATCAGTGGCAGCGCACATCTCACAATTAAGTTCCCATGCACCAGTCGGAGAGTTCCGGGTTCAAAATTCTCTGAATTTCGTGAGATGTGCACTGCTGAGGTTTCCCGGCAAGAATAAAACGAGAATGGAATGACAAGATAAAACAAGGGCGAAGCAAGGATGAAGCATGGCTTTTAGGTTTTCAGCATAGATTGGCTTCATTAAATGGGGTAAACCCTCCATTGAACAACGACGGCTAATCAGTTTTTAACTTTTCTAGCGGGTACACATGAAGTAACACGGAAAGTAGGCGGAAACAGTATATGAAAACTGCGGGACAACCACTTGATTCAGAGCAGATATGCGGAGCTACGTTTAACTCAAGATCCTTTTGGACAAAGAGACGTGCTAACATTTACTTCAATCTTATACCACACTAAAACGTCTGCAAATTGAGCATATTTTGCTTATAAATGCTATGATTTGCAAAGACAATCTCTTGATTCCTTCGAAGAAGCTTGGGGTAGGTTATTTAGGAAAAACCTTAGCTGAGTTGAGAAGATAAGTGCATAATGTATGGATCAGACGAGTTCTACCATATGACTTGCTTAAATCATGTAACGAATTTTACGCTTTTACTTGTAGACTGTTTTTGTTATTGTTATGGTAAACTACTTTAGCACTTATCAGGATATTTAATCGGTTTCCTATTTGCAAAAATATGCTTCCCTGGACATATAAACAAAATAGGGAAGTTCTCCAGATCCATTTTTAAATGAAAGCTATCTCAATGTGAAAAGCTTCGGAAGATAAGATTTTGTATTATTTGGGGTATGTAGTTGTCTTCGGTGTGGTTCCTACAACTCCATTTAGAAAACTGTCACAGATAGCAGTCTAATAAAACGCCTCATCAACTCGTGATTATGTGGGTGTCTTGCAAGTTAATTCTTTGAAAGTTTTCGATAATTTTACACTCTGGCTGGGTAGTAATTGCATATCCGTCCCCGGCAAGTATGGTAATACATGGGAAACGAACGGCTGCACGACATCTGGCACGAGGCTGAGGATTTGGCCGGTGGTTTAAGCTCAGAAATACATAATTTAACCCGGTTTGAGTTGTGCAGTATTTGTTTATTGAGCATGACCACCAATGTCTCACTGCCTGTTGCTGGCTATTTTTTTACAAATTAAATAATAATAATAAAGCTATTCTCAGTGAATCCGGTTTCCTATATACTTACACCATAGACACCTGGGCGGCTACCTTGGCGTACAAGAAATCTTCTATAGGAATCAGACAAGACGCTAATTCCGCAGATTCTGATAATTTTCAATTTTGTTTGTAACGTGTTAATAGGTAATCTGGATTTGGAGTATGTATTCCGACACCTCTAACAATATGGAGAAGTTTACTGCTTCTCCTAGACAGCAAATGTAATTTGCTGAATCGACATACTCCGATTGAAGGGGATTTATCAAAATCGTAATGTAATGACCTTAATTTTTGAGGGATCCTTGATTCTGTCAGAACTGATGGATTATATTTAATTGTTTGCTAAAATCCGAGGCCACAAAACCTCGAGAGATTTTGGCCCGTTGTTTGGTAACCAAAATCTGATTCATTGCGAATGTCTGGATAACTAAATATAGCCTTTTGGATTGTAGGAAAAATGTCAAAGCCAGTCCAGATGGTGATTCAGTTGATCGTTTGATTAAAAAAATGTCTCCCAAAAGTGGCCATGCCCGTGATCTGATGTCAACGTAATTAGATCGATTGTCAGGAGGTGGTAATCAATATCAGTTGGTTGTCTTACCAGAATGATGATGAATAATAAAGTTATGTGCAATTTTTAGAAATAAATGCAGTGCACGAAGTCAATGAGTAAAAAGTTTACTTGTCGTTTGAGGAGAAATTCTGAGATATCCTGAGTGAATTTCCGGACGCAAGACGTCCCTTCTCTGCAGTATAGCTGCTACGCGTTTTTTGAAGTTGTCCGTGGAGACTTGTGGGCCTCGGCTGACCTCCTGTCCTGAGCGTGCCAGTGTGTGAGCTTCAACGTACACACACATGGGGATAAGTTGCCAGGTGTGGGGCGATGTAAAAGGGTTTGTTCGGTGTCGGTGGTGCAAAGTAGCGTAGCTGAGACATGTGAGCCTTCTAATTGGGCTACATAGGTCGCGGAGTCGGTAGAAATTTAAGCGTTTTGACTAAAAAAATTGGCCTAGAATACGAAGAGTTTTGCCAAAATCTAATTCAGCTGGTGAAGAATGCATAAGAGCACGAAAAATTGTGCGAAAATGTAAGACTCTCAAGGGAAACTGATCAAACCAGTTAGTGGAGCTGTTTTGTACTCGCAAAGTAGTCCTCAAATGTCTGTGAAATCGTTCCACTAGACCATTTGCTTGAGGATGGTATGCTGTGGTGCGAATGCGTGTGCATCCTAGCAGCCCAGTAAGGTGTTGAAAGAGGGTGTTCGTGCGAATGAAGATGAACGAATTCGTGGTACTGCAGGATATTACAGCACCCAGATGGCTTTTACTTTTGAGATTACGTAAAAATGAGCCACCTGTTTAATTCAGTGGAAAATACGTAGATGCTGTTGCTGCTGAACATAGAAACGTGACTCAGCAATCCTTCGATTAATCGTACAAACTGAACTGTGTGCAGACACATGCCTATTTTAGGTACACATTTTTCCATACTTCTGAAAATAACTGAATGGAAAGTTTTGTGGTCAGAACCGGGAAACGATTTTTGGGCGCCAAGACAGGATAACACGTCGGTTTTCTAGATGGCAATCAATGATCTCTTCTTGTTTAGAGGTGGTCATTTATTACTGTGCCTGCTGGATCAACGTGGGCCGTTTACTTTCAGCTGGCCATCACATCATGATAATCATTTTAGTTTCCATCCCACAATCAGTCATTTCAAGTTCGGTTTGCGGAATATTTGTGTACTTTGTGCACTTCATATTGTGATTTCTCCGACTGTACATGGAAAACCCCTAGATATCTGTCAAATACTGGTGCCTGTATTTTGTGGTTGATCATAGAATTATGCATACCATGTTAGACAAGGCATGAATTGGTTGGTAACCTGTAATCACTCTGGACATGTAGTTTCTTCAGAGGCGTGGGCAAAAAAAACTGAGAACTATACTTGATTACACTATTTCAAGAACATCCATTTGTGTAAGGGTTACTAATCAGTGGTTTATCTTCTCTCATTGGCCTCATCACTGCATACAGCGACCAAGTTGATTGGTAAGGGCTTTCTTGCTTCGTTGTTACGTGGTGGACTGGCCACTTTCCGTGCATCTCCGTCCGATACAAGGCTAGGCGACTGGTGCTACGACGCAAAAGGTCCTCTGGTATAAAACATACATGCCTTATCTTGTAGGGTAAGCCAGGTAATCTTTCGGGGCCGGGCGGATTTCGTGAGAGCGTGCGGGGACATTTTAATTCCCAAATTAAATTTGATCTTTAGAAAGACTAGTCTGCGATGAAAAGCTAAGAAGCATTCTACAACTGCTTCATCCGTATTGCGAATCATCAACGTTGCGCAATACTGATTAGCCTAACAAATAGGACTAAATCTGATTTAATCATCACGAAATCTCCCCACGCTACGATGAATTTGCAAATGCTCATGGGAGAATTAATGTCACAAGATAAGAGAAACTTCCATCCTAGAAGTTTTCACTTGGAGCGCCAGTCAACAGGTGATTACGTGATGTGGTCTCTGTACTTGAAGAATGGATGACGTTATAACCTGTCTACTTAAGGGCTAATCACAGTGGTGTTCAACCGTTAGAAACCGAATGGATAATTGCTCAACAACTAACGGAGAAGTTGCTGGTTCAGAGCTCTGAGTTTCTTGAAGTGCTGATGACTTCCAAAAAGGACTAAACAGCTGTACACTTTTTCAGGACAGATTGGGACGAAACCCCAATTTGTGTTGGACATTTCCGATACCAGTTTGCGTACTCCAGACAGGAGAAGAATAATAATGTGTCGAGGCTCTTTGCCAATTGCTGATTTTTACGACTTGTTTGCAGCTGACGATCTCTAGGTAACACCATATGAATGCCTCTGCTGGCTAGAAGACGCGATGCCCAGCTCTCAAATGAAGAAATCTTTCACCAGCATCCTTCAAGGGAGCCTCAATTCTGAATAGGCCACCAAGATGGGCTTCATCGAAATCTATTCGACCTGCCTGAACATTCAAATCTAGTTATTAGAATCACCATATCTGCACTCCTTACTCAATGAAGCAACCATGGTTAGTTTCGAAGTAAGCTGTTTTCTTCGGCCTCAGAGCTGCCGTCTGCCGGGAAGTATGCTGACACAATAAAAAAAGAGTTTTTCTCTGTTCATATACTGTGATCTTGATTGAACCTATCAATGTAACAGCGCAAAGATGAACATGTACTAGAAACTAGTCCAGAAAGACGCATTCAGTCATGAGGCGAAGGACATTTCCCACGCCATAGATACCACGGCCTATTGAGTCCGACCACCAAACTAGTGAGCAATAATGTGCGAAAAATTTGGGCTCGTCCCAAGAGATTTGAGATGCATGACCGAATTTTGCTCATGTGTACGTGTTTTTGGTGGGAAAACATGCATCGATCGAAAAAGAGAACAAGGTCTGAACAAGAGCTACCTTTGTCTATTTGGACACAATTTAATAGGGTATATTTTTGTTTGTTTCTATTTCGCACAATCTCAGATACAAGGAGGCAGCTAGCTGATTGAGAACTGAATTAGTCAGAAGGACCTGGCTTGGAAATTTTCCGGTTAGAGTCAGTGAATGAGAAGCTGTAAGGGCAAATGATTTTTCCAGGTTACCCTGACCAAAAAATGGATGTGGCTGAGATACCTTACTTTTGGCCTTATCAGATGTCTAACCCACAAGGCAGTGAAAGTATATGGGATTTTTCTGGGGACCCCTCCGCCGAGAATTCGACACAAAAGTCTGAATCTTGAGAACACGTTCATCTTGATTTCCCTTGATGCATTGACGATCAAGGTCAGCCACGGCACATAAGTGATATACAGTCTCCAGCGCGGAGCTTTCTATCCGGCCCTTTCTCGGGAGAAGGCAACATCGCCTCCGTCATAAATATAAACATTCCGTTCAGCGGAGGGTTATAGCTTTTACTTCATATTCGTATCGCAGAGGACAGTACGCCGATGTTGTAATATGAGTCTTTGCAGATGAAGTAATCGATTATCTTCATCTGACAGCGCATCTTTTGCCCCCCTGGCATGGCTGAATCTCCGGGGATTGGATTCCAATCAGTATGGACCATATAATGTTGACAAAGTAGAAGTCCTTCGCTTATGATTTCGTTTTTCAAAAAATTAGAATGTACTTGAATACAGGAAAGCAATAAGAACAATAGCCATTCTTGGCAATCAGCACTGCTCATTCTGTGAACCTCTAGATGGGGCTTACCCAGTTCTTCCGGATACGTTTGATTATTTGAGAATCAGCTACAAGTAGGCGATCAGTATATTGGCTAGCCTAAATTGAGATTGGATTGGCTTCATTTAATCAGTTTCTTGGAGTTAAACAGTACTGCAAAATTCTGCATGTACTTTTGGATTGAATACAAATAACTTAGTAAGGGGACCCATTTATACTTCTTGTTGATAGCCTATTATATGCACATGGCCAAACCTCAGTAAACTTACATAAAAATTCCGAGTGGCTCGTCTGTTTACAGTTATGATGATGATTTTGCATTTTGATCATAGACTTTCTATACTTTCATCAGGAGATTGTGAGTTTAAAATGCAACTGTTTTCTAATTAACTAGCTACGGGTCCCTTTGATTTGTAATGTTTTACCACCCGTTTGAAGTAGATCCATACATTTTGAGCATGGAACAACAGACGATAACGGTGAATCTAGCAAATACAATTCGGTGACGGAGAGGTGAAGATGAAGAGTTATTGGTAACGAGCTATACAGCAAGTACGAAAATACAAAATATTTTATGGCTTCATGAAACATCCTACGTATTTCTAAAACTTTTCAATCAATGCTGCTAAAATTTCTGGTTAGTCTCTATTGATAAAAACATCAAATGGGCTCTGTTTTGCAGCTATTATAGATTACAGACTTTTATTACCGTCTGTAATTTCAGGATACTCATAACACAGATACTGATATCATGTGCAAAGCAAAGCCACGCATTTGTGAATGATTGCACGTATGTTCTTAAAGTGGAGGTAGTATCTGAGTAAGAAAAATCTTTTGAGTTGTTCGTTTTCTCAAAATAAGAATAAAGTCCGAATTTAGTGATGTTTCTGCTTGAAAAAGAAAAAAACTGAGTGCACCAAGACAACCGGAGGAATTACTAAATGAGAGGTAGACGAATGCCTAGTTTTAATCTTCAGACATGCAATCTAGCTTTTTGACAAATTCTTACCTATCCGCTCAACAAGGCACTATGTAGGCCAATTCGACTGATGAGGGTATATACAACCGTGTTGTTGCACTCGGTGAGTCGATCACCAAATATGCGACCACATCCGTCAGCACTTTTTCAGTCGTAAAGATTTGTTCGGAGTACTGACTGAAGGTTTGATAATCACCTTACTCGTGTGAAGGGGTAAATTTTCAGTGTTTACATGAACCAAAATGCCTTACCACTGCAGAAGCCGATTCAATCTTATTTTAAACAGCTGAATAAAAAATTTATTGGACATCTTTGATCAATAAATCAGAGAACGGAAAACGCTTTTCTTACAATCTAATATAAGGAAGCAATTGATTAACCACTTAGAAGTCAAAACGTGCATATGGATTCTATCACCAAGTCAAACTCAGCTCATGAATACAAGGCATAATAAAGGAAACATGCGAGCACACGTTCATCCCTCACTCCTGTTAGTTCATTTAGCTAGCCATGTACTGAATAGCTGAGAGTAACCTCATATGGTGTCCACCGAGGGAAACAAACGATTATCTAAATTGCACTATAATATTAAAATCAAGTGCTGCAATGCTCTTTTGATTGCTGAATGAATGATTTTTTAGCTGTACAATTTTATCTGTACCAGATTACACCAATCCCTTAGGTCTCCTCAATTTCCACTGATGTACAACCAGGATAAGCTGTTTCAATCCAGAATCAAATATATGGTCGAGAATTTCTGGGCGAATTATACTCATTTTGGATAATGAGGCATTTTGTTTGGAATTAAATGTATTTTCTACCATCAGGTGGACCAGGAAGTCGAGTAGATTAGAATACGACAGTTAAAGAGACAAGAGCTTGGTTTACGCTTAAATCAGTGTTATAATCCTCGGAAGATTTAAGTCCGATGGTTTGTGTACAAGCAACTGAAGTTTGATTGACTTATCCGTTCATCCGACTTAATTTATCCCACCCAAACTCGAGTGTATTGCTTGCATTCTGACAGAAAAGAGATTACTGTAGGGGAAAGTAGTTCCACATCAATGATTTTCAGCCTTGTTCGCAATAAACCCACTCTTTTCTAGTTCGCCAACAATGTAGTTGCTATCATTTTATGGCGAAAAATTTTCCTGATTACACTAGTTATCGCACTCATGCAGCACGCCTCTACCACCGGAATGGGAAGGTGTCCGAAATTCGAAGCACATCTCGCGAAAAATTAGTTTTGGTACTTCTGATGATCAAAGAAATGGATGAGCAAATTGTTTGTTGCATTAGTGATCAGCTTCATATTGGATACGTGCAAATTATCGATGAAAATTATTGGAAAAATTTGTACATTTGAATTTCCCTGCTAATTTCTGAATGTCTGACTGGCCGAGCGTTTTCAAGCTTAAAACAAATAGTTCGAGATTCCCCTCGGTGGAATTTGTAATTTTTATTTACGTAACGTGAGGTCTTTTGACTGAAAGAGGATGTTATAATTACGGCGTCTTGACGATCTACTTAGAGAGTCCGTTTCCACTTTATGATTTTGCTCAGTTCTAGTAATTTGTGACAGCGATCGTTTTTCTAGGTTTTTTGGATATGCATAAAACACAACACGGAACACCTGAAATAGGGTAGGTGGTTCAATTTATTTCTAAAGACTATACAAAAATGTTTTAATAACGGGATGCAATCTGTCAAAAAACAAGCAAAGTGAGTGACTTTCGGTTACCTTGTGTATATTTCTCCATGTGTTCCTACGATTTCACTGCCGATAACTTTGGAACCTCTCTAGATTTTTAGTTGCAGATTAATTAAAGCTATATATGCAGAGTTATTTCTCTCAGAAGGCACCGCATCCTGTTCCAACTACTGAGGTACGATGTAGTCTTTGATTATTGATGATGTCGAGCTGTGTTAACATTTAAGTTTTCCTTGGATTGTCCCCATTCTGTTGTTGCTCTTCTCAACGTCCATGCTGGTATTCAGAGATATCAACCATCTAACCGCGCTGGCATTAATGTATCCAAAGCAATTAAAGACAGGTTATTTGTGGAATCACCCACAAACGCCATCATTTCTGCCATGTGACTGCGTTTTTTCTCCATGTTACCGCAGTATTGCGTAAGAGAGCAGTATTCACCTAGAAAGCGTAACCCAGATAATAGGTCTGTGGCATACCAAGTGTCAGATCTGCTTGAGAGGGGGAGCGCTACTTCAGTTTTGCCGCCAAGAGAGAGTGCAAATTTGACACTTTAACAAGGAGGATTTTGATTAACCTGACTTTATCATCTGTATAAGTTACACCCCATAACCAATGTCGTTCTGGGAGAGATTATTTTTTTTAATTTTTTAATTAATACTTTAATTATTTACGAACCAACCATTGACTGTTCAGCAAGGATCTCTCAAATATGAAAAGTATGGTTCCCAGTGTTAGCGCAAAATAGCGGAAGGCTAACACGTGGACCCCACAATATGTTTGAAAGTTATACATGTTATCATGGCATAAAATGCCAGCATTTGAGAAGAATTTGTGACGATAGAAAAGAACGCTTCGTTGCAAGGTTGATCCAACACTCAAATGCGCCCGGAAAACTGGAGAAATACTGCGTAGGATTTTGAAGGTGTTTAATCGGCAAAGCAGTATTCCGGGAAGTAGCTCATTATTCTTGAAAGCCTTATATCTACGGTTTCGGCATTAAATTAAATATTTAATTAATATTCGTGAACTGCCACTCAGCTTATGACAGGTCATTAGTTACAACAGAACTGCAGGTATATATGATAGAAATTAATGAACTCATTTTTACAAATCTCGGCGAGTTACAGGTTCGTAAGGAAGAAAATTGTCATCCTGTCCGTCTGTGTACCAACCTCAGAAAATGGTTCGAAAACATCTCGCCACCAGACAAAGAGAACCATCAGTGTGAGGTGCTTATGTGTGAGGATGCCCAGTGATGACGTGAAAGATGTTGAAGAAGCGTTTGCATGCTAATTACCGAGCTGGGCAAGCATATCATCATCCGAATAACATCACAAACACAGACAGAATATGCGGAAAGTTTTTAGTTACTAAGGGAATATAACAATGTGTAAAACCTTAACTCTTGCACGGATGTGCGTAATATCTACAGTTAGCGCCGCCCAATGGGAACAAGCTGATCTCTTGGATCAATAAACTGTCTTCAAATTTAAAATTTTAGCAAGATTTTGCTTTGTTACCTTATGTTACCCTCAAAACTCAGTGTTACAGATACATTATAACACTTGTTTTGGAAGGATTTAGATGCAAGGAAAGATGTGGCATTTCCAGTGGACAACTGGGAATGATGATATTTAGACAAATGGTCCTGACTGACGTGTCAATCAATCATCATAACCAGGACAGTTACTGGGTCGTCGATGGGTCGGACTCAAAACTCAGTGTTACAGATACATTATAACACTTGTTTTGGAAGGATTTAGATGCAAGGAAAGATGTGGCATTTCCAGTGGACAACTGGGAATGATGATATTTAGACAAATGGTCCTGACTGACGTGTCAATCAATCATCATAACCAGGACAGTTACTGGGTCGTCGTTCGATGGGTCGGATAGACCAACCACATCGTTCAAGCGTGAACAGATTTGCCTCTCCAGACGTCAAAATTCAGATACGTCTAAAATGCGTTGGTGGAGCAGCGGTAACGCGCTCGCCCCGCATGTTAGATGTTCGGGGTTAAAATGCCTTACCACTGCAGAAGCCGATTCAATCTTATTTTAAACAGCTGAATAAAAAATTTATTGGACATCTTTGATCAATAAATCAGAGAACGGAAAACGCTTTTCTTACAATCTAATATAAGGAAGCAATTGATTAACCACTTAGAAGTCAAAACGTGCATATGGATTCTATCACCAAGTCAAACTCAGCTCATGAATACAAGGCATAATAAAGGAAACATGCGAGCACACGTTCATCCCTCACTCCTGTTAGTTCATTTAGCTAGCCATGTACTGAATAGCTGAGAGTAACCTCATATGGTGTCCACCGAGGGAAACAAACGATTATCTAAATTGCACTATAATATTAAAATCAAGTGCTGCAATGCTCTTTTGATTGCTGAATGAATGATTTTTTAGCTGTACAATTTTATCTGTACCAGATTACACCAATCCCTTAGGTCTCCTCAATTTCCACTGATGTACAACCAGGATAAGCTGTTTCAATCCAGAATCAAATATATGGTCGAGAATTTCTGGGCGAATTATACTCATTTTGGATAATGAGGCATTTTGTTTGGAATTAAATGTATTTTCTACCATCAGGTGGACCAGGAAGTCGAGTAGATTAGAATACGACAGTTAAAGAGACAAGAGCTTGGTTTACGCTTAAATCAGTGTTATAATCCTCGGAAGATTTAAGTCCGATGGTTTGTGTACAAGCAACTGAAGTTTGATTGACTTATCCGTTCATCCGACTTAATTTATCCCACCCAAACTCGAGTGTATTGCTTGCATTCTGACAGAAAAGAGATTACTGTAGGGGAAAGTAGTTCCACATCAATGATTTTCAGCCTTGTTCGCAATAAACCCACTCTTTTCTAGTTCGCCAACAATGTAGTTGCTATCATTTTATGGCGAAAAATTTTCCTGATTACACTAGTTATCGCACTCATGCAGCACGCCTCTACCACCGGAATGGGAAGGTGTCCGAAATTCGAAGCACATCTCGCGAAAAATTAGTTTTGGTACTTCTGATGATCAAAGAAATGGATGAGCAAATTGTTTGTTGCATTAGTGATCAGCTTCATATTGGATACGTGCAAATTATCGATGAAAATTATTGGAAAACTTTGTACATTTGAATTTCCCTGCTAATTTCTGAATGTCTGACTGGCCGAGCGTTTTCAAGCTTAAAACAAATAGTTCGAGATTCCCCTCGGTGGAATTTGTAATTTTTATTTACGTAACGTGAGGTCTTTTGACTGAAAGAGGATGTTATAATTACGGCGTCTTGACGATCTACTTAGAGAGTCCGTTTCCACTTTATGATTTTGCTCAGTTCTAGTAATTTGTGACAGCGATCGTTTTTCTAGGTTTTTTGGATATGCATAAAACACAACACGGAACACCTGAAATAGGGTAGGTGGTTCAATTTATTTCTAAAGACTATACAAAAATGTTTTAATAACGGGATGCAATCTGTCAAAAAACAAGCAAAGTGAGTGACTTTCGGTTACCTTGTGTATATTTCTCCATGTGTTCCTACGATTTCACTGCCGATAACTTTGGAACCTCTCTAGATTTTTAGTTGCAGATTAATTAAAGCTATATATGCAGAGTTATTTCTCTCAGAAGGCACCGCATCCTGTTCCAACTACTGAGGTACGATGTAGTCTTTGATTATTGATGATGTCGAGCTGTGTTAACATTTAAGTTTTCCTTGGATTGTCCCCATTCTGTTGTTGCTCTTCTCAACGTCCATGCTGGTATTCAGAGATATCAACCATCTAACCGCGCTGGCATTAATGTATCCAAAGCAATTAAAGACAGGTTATTTGTGGAATCACCCACAAACGCCATCATTTCTGCCATGTGACTGCGTTTTTTCTCCATGTTACCGCAGTATTGCGTAAGAGAGCAGTATTCACCTAGAAAGCGTAACCCAGATAATAGGTCTGTGGCATACCAAGTGTCAGATCTGCTTGAGAGGGGGAGCGCTACTTCAGTTTTGCCGCCAAGAGAGAGTGCAAATTTGACACTTTAACAAGGAGGATTTTGATTAACCTGACTTTATCATCTGTATAAGTTACACCCCATAACCAATGTCGTTCTGGGAGAGATTATTTTTTTTAATTTTTTAATTAATACTTTAATTATTTACGAACCAACCATTGACTGTTCAGCAAGGATCTCTCAAATATGAAAAGTATGGTTCCCAGTGTTAGCGCAAAATAGCGGAAGGCTAACACGTGGACCCCACAATATGTTTGAAAGTTATACATGTTATCATGGCATAAAATGCCAGCATTTGAGAAGAATTTGTGACGATAGAAAAGAACGCTTCGTTGCAAGGTTGATCCAACACTCAAATGCGCCCGGAAAACTGGAGAAATACTGCGTAGGATTTTGAAGGTGTTTAATCGGCAAAGCAGTATTCCGGGAAGTAGCTCATTATTCTTGAAAGCCTTATATCTACGGTTTCGGCATTAAATTAAATATTTAATTAATATTCGTGAACTGCCACTCAGCTTATGACAGGTCATTAGTTACAACAGAACTGCAGGTATATATGATAGAAATTAATGAACTCATTTTTACAAATCTCGGCGAGTTACAGGTTCGTAAGGAAGAAAATTGTCATCCTGTCCGTCTGTGTACCAACCTCAGAAAATGGTTCGAAAACATCTCGCCACCAGACAAAGAGAACCATCAGTGTGAGGTGCTTATGTGTGAGGATGCCCAGTGATGACGTGAAAGATGTTGAAGAAGCGTTTGCATGCTAATTACCGAGCTGGGCAAGCATATCATCATCCGAATAACATCACAAACACAGACAGAATATGCGGAAAGTTTTTAGTTACTAAGGGAATATAACAATGTGTAAAACCTTAACTCTTGCACGGATGTGCGTAATATCTACAGTTAGCGCCGCCCAATGGGAACAAGCTGATCTCTTGGATCAATAAACTGTCTTCAAATTTAAAATTTTAGCAAGATTTTGCTTTGTTACCTTATGTTACCCTCAAAACTCAGTGTTACAGATACATTATAACACTTGTTTTGGAAGGATTTAGATGCAAGGAAAGATGTGGCATTTCCAGTGGACAACTGGGAATGATGATATTTAGACAAATGGTCCTGACTGACGTGTCAATCAATCATCATAACCAGGACAGTTACTGGGTCGTCGTTCGATGGGTCGGATAGACCAACCACATCGTTCAAGCGTGAACAGATTTGCCTCTCCAGACGTCAAAATTCAGATACGTCTAAAATGCGTTGGTGGAGCAGCGGTAACGCGCTCGCCCCGCATGTTAGATGTTCGGGGTTCAAAACCCGTCACGGTCATTGGATATGCATTACTGATGAGCTCTAATAAGAGTAAAACTCGAGTCCAGTGCTTTCTTTTGTTTTGACTCACCAGAATAATTACGCCAGAAGAGCAGGACGACAGTTCAAACGAAACAAACAAAGTGGTGAATCTGTCACGTTGGTGTAACAGAGACTGTAATGCCATCAGCTTCAGGTTACTAATTACACATTTGAAATACAAGCAAAAGGGTTTGAATATAATTATTCATTAAACTTATAGGATCTGCGGGAAAATGTGGGAAGATATTTGACGGAACGTAACTTTCTCGGCCAAAAACTTGATGTTCAGCAGACAGATATCAGTTGGTGATATAAGATATAAGTTGCATTTTATTAACACCAGTGGCCAATCTGGGGTAAGACAAAGATGCTGCGTAATCTACAGAATACTGATATACGCACACGCCCATTTACGCTATACTGGCCAAGCAAAAAAATACGTCCATTAAGTTTCCGTGGAACTGTACCTAAATCCACCTAGTACAGATCAAAGTAGTATGATGAGACCTAAAGTTCCACCGTGGAAAATGACTATACCGACGTTCTGCTTTCTGGTTACACCAAAATGCTTAATGATAGAACAGTGTGGATGTGGCGGTTTGTAGGGTTTGAAGGGTTATGTGGACCAACTCTACTTTGACCTTAGAAGATTCCCCTAGTTTCTTAATAAACCTCAAGATTCCACAAATGACCCACAGTTGACGTTGCAAGAGATTGATCCACTGTCCCATTTTTACTGTCCGTACGTTCATTTGGCTACAGGTATGCAGCTTGTCAACTGCTGTTCAATGAGGAACTTGACTTCAGAATGTACATAAAATGTAGCTTCCTGATTCAACATTTGTCATCCCGTCTTAACTGAATGATGGTCTGATTCCAGGATGGACACAGAAAAGTCGCTGCTTTAGGAATCTACTTAACTAACGTACTATGATAAAATCATCAGTTACTGAGCATTTTGAAACCTCGGTATTTTGAATTTACGCATATCACTGTATTGAGAGAACTTGGCTTGAGCGTGGTTAGTATTAAACTTATTCCTCCGTTTCTGCCACGGTCTATCTTCAGCCTAAAAATTGAACGAAATTTCGTTGACAAACAGGAGTAAGGAATTTCCGCACCACAACACACTAACTACGAACATGTTTTTGTGGGGGGCGCACTTGTTCTACACGTCTGACAGGTTATTATTGAAGCTAATTGCATTGTTGTGTGTGTATAAGCTATACAGAAGACGTTTCTGACAGGTTGCTGCCAAACCAGATGTGTCACGTGCGCGGGCTTACTTTTAGACCGATCGGAAGTGACGCCAAACGTTATCATTTCTGATATAATGATGTGCGCATGAGGTCAAGATACTTTTATTTTAGGGAATTTTATTAGGTTTGGGGGAGTGGATACAAGTTCAAACCCTAATCCATAAATTAGCCCAGAAAATTCAGGTTTCTCTTGCTAAGTTATGTCTGAAAACATTGTATTTCCAACGAATCCAGTGCATATGAGTGAAATTTTCAACCCCAAATTTGTAACTTCTATAGATATGTCAGATTCCTCACGTGACTCGTGTACTGACAAAAGTTTTTTTTTCAATTATTCAACCCACGTTCTTCCTCACAACGCTTTATTCGGTCATCAGATCAAGTTTCTTTAATTTCCTATTCATCTTGGTCAATTCGGACGCTTCTGTGATCCGAACCTGAACTTTCAATGTAACCATTTTTCAAGCTGGATATACAGCTGGTATACAGTTTTAAACAAATTTGATGACACTGAATCGGATTCACAGGCTAACGCTGCTTATTATGGGAGATATAGAAAGTTGGCTTGAGTCTACATGTGATGCATGCATATTTCCTTGCAAGTTCAAGTCAACGAGACCAGCAGGACAATGGTCAGGATGCTGTTTTTCGAAAATCAGTGGGCACAGGGACTATCATTTTACACCAATGCCTCGGCCTAATGCGTGGATTTCCCAGATTTCGACGGGTGGTTATCTACTCCAGGGGGAATGACCATGACAATACAGCCTTATTGATATTCGTTGGCGTGCGTGTTAGGTGAGAACGGATAATCAGGTAGCAAACAGACAGTGGGACTTGCTGCATGTGTCAGTGTCTAGTATTGTAACAGTTAGAAATCTTAACAAACTTCCAATTGGTGGACTCGTAGTGGAAAGGAATCACTATTCAAAAGTCACCGAGGCTTCAATGGTGGTTTAGAATGGTCAAAATGGTAAGTCACAGTTCCACTTCTGCTAATGCGTGCTGAAATGCAAGCTGTACCATATGACCGATTCTAATGACAGCCTGCGTCCGGTGAAGTTTCAAGAAAACCAAACAGGATGGTCTTCGTTTACTGTGCCAAAGTCATCCATGAGGGTTACGAGCAGGCGGCAAAACAGGGTGGCCTCATTCCCGACAGTTTTCTTTTAGCTTACGCGTTATGAATCAAAATAGGACGATGCACAGGAATTTGCTTTGTTCTTTAGGTCTCTTTTCTTCCAAAACGCCATCGTTGATTAAATTGAGTTTGGCCATTTGAATGCAGAATAATCAGCTGGTCACAGACTGTGAACCAACTGCATTTCATATGTTTCCACAAAGTTCTAGCACCTGTTCAGGGTTTGTGTCACTTACCCCCCTTTGTGGAGGTCGCAATTATTCAAGGCGGCTAAAACACTTCGAGAATTTCAAATTTAAAGTTTTCTCTTGCATGCTCTGCTTAATTATGTTCGTATCGATTTTTTCTTGAGAAAAGTTGCAAAGAAAATTGTCGATGACCAAAAGTTGCGCACCCCAATCATTTACATATCTTGTTCATCGAGAAGAATATCCCTAAACTGCTTCCAAAATAAGTATTGACGTTTACCGGCGGGTGGTAGGTAAATTTCGCGCATTGGCGTGGATATTTTTGGAGGAATCTGAGGAAAACAAGCCAACTCAGGATTCACAGTGCACTGATAAATGAGAAATGGTAAATGAATAAATGATCGACAAGAAAAAGCAATACAGAACACTAGTGAAAGCCGGACTTTATTTGGGGTGATTAGCTGTTTTAAGCAGCTTTGTTCTTTCCTTAGTTGGGATCAAAGGATCTGAAGGTGGTATCCTGTTCATTGTATAGATCGAAATGACGCTCACTTGGGACAACAGAATGTGCAAACAAAACCCTAGTGAATTATTTCATTGAAACGCCTATATATAGAAGAGAGTGACCAAACGTTTGTGAACAAATTGGGAACACTCCTTCCTAACCAGTCTAATATAATTGGAAGCCATCCACACTAGAAAAAGAGCACTTCTGACCGACACCCTGCATTAAGTCTAGATGTTGGAAATTTCAGAGATTGTTTCTGGGATGCTGGCCCGACGGGGCTTGTGTTATAAGCAAAAGGTTGCACAATAGCTAATCAACGGATGGCAATTTTTTCTTGATTCGGATTTCTATTTGATAGGAGTAAAGTAATTTTTTTGTTATAAACGTTCTGAAATAGCATTGTATTTTCCTCGGACAGGGGTTGTTGTTTGGGAAAACAGCCGGGATTCCCTACAAGATGATGACCCGCGATGTGTCACGTAAAACAGCTTATTCTCGCTTATAGATTATATGCTTTGTGAGAATCCTCTAGGTGCAACTCACTGTATTCAGTTGACACACAGTGTAAATAGGTCCCATGTGGAAAAATGCCTTTGTAAAGGAGGCATGCGTTTCATCATTATCGGAACTAAGTTACCTACAACTACGGAAAGCAATAAAGCAAACACTCCGTTTCCCAGAAAAGCTGAAATTGTATGAGACGAGGTGAAGCAGAATTTAAAATGCGTATTTTCTTTCTGCCTTGTTCCAGCTGTCCCTTGATGTCAAAAGAATGGCATCTTGTTGTCCGGTTGGCAATTCGTCCAAATATTAAGAATGATGCCGGCTAATTCAAAGACAAAAATGACTATTTTTCGTCTACTATTCGATATTTTCATCAATTTTCTCCTTTGACGCACACCTATCCCGTAATTCATACGTTATACACGCGGATCTATAGGAAAAGTATCCGACATCGACAACTGAAAAGAACCAATTATTTTAGCCCATTTTACCATTTCAAATTCCTTTGATGCCTAGTGGAGCATTGGTTGCTTGCTGCTTATCCATACTATTAGCGTTAACTCGCTCACCGAAAGTTTGCATTTACTGTCAGACTGAACTTCATTTGTAACTTGTCTAAAATACTCCAACGTGCTCTCATTGATGGATTCGTGTTGACTGTATGATGCGACATTATCCCAGATACTAGTTTGAAGGATCCGGTGCAGCTGGCATAGCTACGGCACTATTTAATACGTCTTTGTACACAGAAGAGGATACTAGGCATTATATGACCAGTCTATGAATGCGGCCGAGTTGCAAAGGGATCTGATCAGAGTTATCGGGTTGTCCCAAATTCCCTTCTGCCTACTAATATATGTAATAATTTTCCTTCCCCAGTTACGCAGTAGACATTCAAATTTTCGTCAGTCGGTATTTCCATACATCCCAGCAGAGTAGCACATTTTGAACTCTGCGACTGATGTATCCATACCAACTCCCTTGTTTTCGACAGATCCCGGTGTCATAGTGACCGATTTAAGTGAGTAAAATTTTCTAGTGCATCAAAGTTGGGAAATGTCATTTACAATTGAGTTAGTCAACCACCTGCTACCCGTGTCAAAATGTTGTCAGAATACGTGTTGAATGACACGATTTATCATATACCAGAGTCCGCTAATTATTTTAAGCAACTTTTCACTACCCAAAGTAAACGTTTGGTGTTTGTTGTAGAAAAGATGTGCAGCGCTTCATTCCGATATATTCTCAAACCTGATCGATGTAGCTATTGAAATTCAAGTAAGAGCGTACTGGACAACCTTTTTATGCCAAATATTTTCGCAACTGACGGCCAGTGCGCTCGGCGCGTAACTTTGCCCGCTCTGTTTAAGATTATTTATGTATATTTGTCGTGAAGTCGGGACAAATGCACTTTCCTGTCATTGGGATGTCAGAGAAGAGGAATGAATTCGGTCGCGAACCTCGCTCCGAAGCACATATGTCCGGCACGCCTTAACAAGTATGGTCGTCACAAAATGGCGGTTTAGCTAAAATTCATTGTTACCTCAATGGCCTTTCTAAGAAGAGCTTCAATAATCAACCGAGCAGCCGAAGTGACCCTAAAATATGTCACATATTCCTGACATTACACTGGCTATTGTGACCGTGCGAAAGACCAACCATCCAATTCTTTACGTAGTCCGTAGGTTTGTTCAGCGACAGATTGGCCCAATCTTTAACGAGAACTGTGAGGATGACCATCTGTGAAGAAATGCATAATAGCATATTTGTAGGCGGGAGAAAAACAAATGCTATCTAAACGTAACTAATCTGGCTGACAAGCCGTCTGAACTCTAATCGCGCATTGTGCCCATCCATAAAAAGGAACGGACAATATAAAGTAATTATTACCGTTTGGAGGCCTAACGATTTCATTCCTCACTTCAACCGTCACCACTGGTTGTGATAGCTTATAATAACATATTTTTTCAATAATGATTCGATGCATTGAATTATGGCACAGACAGGACCTACGCACGTGGTATTTGCACTCCCAAATACCTCGGGCGCCTGGGTTGCATAAAGGCATATGGTTTAATTATATCCAAATGATGTTTCAAGTAAGGTGACCCAATTTCACATTGTGAAAACGTGTATTTGGGAACAATTAAAGTGAGAAAAAAACGGATAATCCAGCAGGACATATTTTACGAAAAATCATGTGAAAGGTTTGTATCACTAAAAAGTGTACTGCTGGATTATGAGTGTTTGAAAAGAAATCCAATGCCTAATAAACTATATGTCAACCACGCTTCCTAACTTGGAGAAGAGTGCCAACTTTAAAGATGACAATCAGTCACCCAGAACATCTTCACTCTTTATCCTCATCCTTTTTAACGACGTGTTCTACAGAAACTAGAAGGTCAGCGAGTGCAAGTTGTTTACAAGCAAAGTCAGTAAACCACAGCACGGTGAAACGTACATCTGATGATTTTCATTGTTTCTTTGCATATCTGCCATCTGAGTTTTGACTCCATTGTTTACTACGATGATACACTGCTCATTAATTGGTGGAAAATGTTCATCCTCCGGATCTCCGCTGCTGAGCTGTCATGATCCATGCAATTGGGGTATTTAGGTAGCGGTGACTAGGCTGGAAAAAAGACCAATTGCTTTGAAGCTTTTCAAAATAGATGTGAAGCTTAAGATTCTTTGAAGTTCTTCGGTCTTCTTTAAAGTCAGTAGATGCTTATTGGTTTACACCTTTTGAATTACTTACTCGCTTTACAAAAGCGCTCTTTCTTTGTTAACTAAGTATACAGAATTATCTCTGTCAAAGGAAGGCACGAGTAAGAGGGCCTTATGTTATCCTCACAAGCGGCACGCTTAAGGGGTTTTGCAAATAATCAATAATGAGGAACTATGCCGTTGCCATTTTTCGGTGGATATTGTTATGGAGATAAACGTTATCATAGGCGATCGGAGAAAAATAGTGAATTTTCTCCAGTACGGGGCCACAGATCTTGAACTCAGTGGTGACAGGCCACCATCCAAGGGCGTTGGTGTTGTTTTATGTTTCTGCAAAAGAGTCATTATAACGTTGTGCAGGCTACTTAGACTCTAGGTTAAAAGATACACCATACGAATGCATGTTTCGTGTTTCAGATTGGTAACGTCTTGATGATTATTAGGTTCTGGATTTCTAGATAGATAGCTAAAACGGTGCGGAAATCGGTCGAAATTGGTTCCATTTCTACTGCTAGAGTGGATTGTGCAGCACAATATTACGGGAAATTCCGCGTGCTTGACTAACTAAAGGCCGCCAATCTTAGCCGTCTTTTGGCAGTAAGCTTACGAGAGCTAGGTTGCTCTTCTTGTCAATGTAGATATGCTGATCGGTTTTGAGCTGACCAATAGACAAATTTAAGTGAATCCATATCGGTAGAGATTTATGAATTATTGAGAGATAACGTGTTTGTTTTCCTATGAAAGTGGCTACGACACCCTAAATTTGGATCACAGCTCATGTGATTTGTTTGTCTGTAGACCGGGAAGATATGTGGGTTTATCAGATAATAGACATTTGCGGAGTACATTCCTGTCATTTCAGAGTACTGGGTTTATTTTTTGGTTGTGACTGCTTGATACGTTTCCCCATAACTTTCACCTTCATACATTTCATCTAAATAGTTGATTCTACCTCTGTACTGCCAAACTGACATGCTCTGTCTTCGAGTGCCTTATCGAATTCTACGATCATGCGTGACAACTGTGCAACTTGGCATTCACTTCCTCAGTCAGCCCCCACTGTCAGGTGGACTATGGGAAACATTCCAGACCTGGATGTATCAAGTAAATGTTACCCTTCCCAATCATGCGATCACAAATGTTTTCACTGACATGCGAACCCGTATACATGAGTCAGTAGATGGGGCATCCATATCATTTTCCAGTAACAAGGTCACATTTAAAAAAATGTAAAGAGATGAAGAGAGAACTGGCGATAAAGGACTCACTATTAAATCTTGAAAACCTCGGTTTTGATGCAGTTATCAATCTATCAAACAAATAGAGATAATGCAGTGGATTTTGACTAATTTTGTGAACGAAATTCAGAATGACACTGTGCAGCACAGATCCATTCTTGCTCTACCGGCTTTAGGTCTGAACAAAGCGCCAACTGTATCCTCAACATAATCTTTTTCCCGTCTCTTCACCAAAAGAGTCAATGGAGAAAAATCCCACTTACATGACACTAATTTGACGAGTGTGCTCTACCACTTCTCAGTGTGAAATTTTGGCAAGGGTCTTCAATGAGCTATCATATTTGGCCACGAAGTCACTGGTGGTAAATATCATTAATCTGGCACAGTGTACATTTATTAAAAACCATACCGGCCTCTCATTGGCAAACTAATTACACAGGTCAAATATAACCGAATAAAAGAATTAAATATACAGCATCCTTGGGTAATTTCATCATTGAT
Organism: Opisthorchis viverrini; assembly: GCF_000715545.1. Taxonomy (NCBI): domain Eukaryota; kingdom Metazoa; phylum Platyhelminthes; class Trematoda; order Opisthorchiida; family Opisthorchiidae; genus Opisthorchis; species Opisthorchis viverrini. The sequence goes on from NW_008751664.1 coordinate 291,812, forward strand.
TAATCACCCGTAAATAAATCACAGCGCACGGTCTTTCGGAATTGTGTCGGTTTCTAATTGTCCAACTTAATTTTGAGGCGGATTATATTTTATATTATATTTCTACAACGGGACGAAAACGAACATTTTTTCCCAGTCAGTTGGAAAAAGTTTGGAACTCGTTCCGAAGTCCGCGTTTCAGAAGAGCGTGGTGAACAATGGGTAGTTTTTAACTGGATAACGTTACGCTGTTGACACAGGAGCTTCATCAGGCCAAATGAGCAGGTCGTAGATGCGATCAGGCTTTAAGGTGGACGGAGAACCAGTCAGTAAGACATTTTCATTTTAGTGCAGTAGACCAGTGTCTAATATTAAGTAACGGTTCATGTTGGTTAAGGGGTTGCCAAAATCTTACTTTGATGGGTTGAGGGAGTCCCAAATTAGCGTAATATACTCATTTGCAAACAAATTTGGTTTTGCGAGAGACTCACCTGAAACCCAGCTGAACCTTTTTTTTGCAATGTGTCGAGGCAACTGAATGTGATGCCCCAGGCCGCCTCATGTTTCAGTGGCTACGACATTTGAGGTATCGCAATATATGTATATACGTAGTGCACTACTCATAAAGTTGCTGAAAATTCGTCGACAGTCCAACACCTTAGTGCAGACTTTGCACTTAATTCTGTAGACAGAGTCCATTGTTGATTGGCAGGTGATCCTTCAAAGTCCTTCTAGTAGTGATTCAGTTTGAGTGCCATTCGTAGATTTTGTTGGTCCCCGTAGACTTGCGGGTGTGGGGTGATGGAAGGTGAATAAGGTTAAGTCAGTTCAGATCATTATTCCTCTGCCAAAAGATGTCAGCTCGACTGATCCAAAATCGTTTTCCACGCGCTTCCCAGTTCCACGCCTTCTACTCTGCTAACACTGGATTCTAGGGGGTTTCTACTGCCTAGGTCACCATTCTCTGTGGAATAAACCGTATTCCTCGCCTCAAAAACTCAAAATTTTCCAAATCTATTTTGTATTTCGTGTCCAGTTTATGTTCAGCCATTGCCGAGTCTTCCTGTAACGCTCGAAATTCATTTGCGTTTCTTGGTGACCTGTTTATTATTCTCTTATGCTCCCCCAATTCTGATGTGAAATACCCCGGCCATATGTCCAGACCTTAGTTCTAGGGGGTTTCTACTGCCTAGGTCACCATTCTCTGTGGAATAAACCGTATTCCTCGCCTCAAAAACTCAAAATTTTCCAAATCTATTTTGTATTTCGTGTCCAGTTTATGTTCAGCCATTGCCGAGTCTTCCTGTAACGCTCGAAATTCATTTGCGTTTCTTGGTGACCTGTTTATTATTCTCTTATGCTCCCCCAATTCTGATGTGAAATACCCCGGCCATATGTCCTATAAAGACCTTAGTGCAGTCGTTGCACTTATTTTGTAGATACAGTGCCTGGTTCCGTTTGACGAGAGGGGATTCTTCAAATTCACCAGTGCAGAGCGCAGTGATTCGCATCCGGAATGCTTCACTAATGTTAGCCGTATTTAGAATACTTCCAATGATCTCTGATGTCCCCGTTTTATGTGGAATAAGAGCAGTCCCAATCCGTTCCATGTTGCGTTCCACTATCAGTACCAACACCCTCCGCAACTGAGGCTTAATCAAACTAGTTAGATACCTACTACCCCGAGGTTTGTACTTTACTTCAATTTGGGTCGCTGCGCGATCAAATTCTGGTGTGCATATGTCTAAACACCGGGGAGGCAATACCAGCGAATACCGACTTCGGAGGGTAGAGTGGTAGTGTGGGGACATCAATATTCCCCCCAAAAACTGTATTTTTATGTGTGCTAGCGAACTTCCGGCATCTTCAAGGTCAAACTATGAATATATATATGCATTGTCATTTTTTCCCATGATCGCCTGTTGGTCGCGTGTTGTTGGATCATCAAAGTTTGTGTCCGAGGTTTTTCGTCTTCTTACTATCCGGCGTGCTAGGAGTCTGGATCAAGCAACATAGCTGGGGATGGAGTATTGCCACGATCCGCATACCATATTGTTTTGTTCGCAACGTGATCGAACCGTAACAAGTAGTTCGAAACCGTCCAAATATCAGTTGGCCTCTAGTACAATGTGGTCCTTAGCTCGTGCAATCTAAAAAGGCCAGTGTGCCCGAGGGTGACTCTATCTCTATGCTATATTTGATGTCTGATTTAATTAAGTTCATTCAGATAGTTGTAAACTCACTGAAAAGGCCAGTGTGCCCGAGGGTGACTCTATCTCTATGCTATATTTGATGTCTGATTTAATTAAGTTCATTCAGATAGTTGTAAAACTCACTGATCTTGCCAGGTTTTGTCACGACGAAAGTGTCATCTAGATGACGCCAGAATATCTCGAGTGGTTATGCGCATCCAAAAATATATTCGCTGAAACCGGGGATACTGTAGATGCCGTCGCTAGATTATTTTCTTGAATGTAAACCACGGATAATAGAATCGGAGGTGGGCGCCATGCACACATGGAAAAAGGACAACAAACCAACAAAATATTGCGACAGTGCATTCAGCTGATGTCTAACATAAATCACAATCATCCACAATACCCTGGTATATATGTGGAGCCCAAATCTAGTTCACTTGCTGGTCATGTTTAAGGGAATGTTGACTCGCTTGTGCAACCATATGCTATGCACCAGAAGATGTCCTTTTGTTCCCACCGTGTGAAACTAGCTATCTTTTTCTCACACTATGATCCGAACGCATCTAGAGCGACTTATTAAGCATCGGTCCAGCAATTTTTCAGCTTATTTGTGTCTCACACAGTTTACTGGTAAGACGAGATAAGCCAAGGTACGTTTTAGCGCGGGTGTTCAATAATCCACAAACTGTCATCGAAGTCCAATTTGCTCAGTTACCTAGATGTTGACTCCCAAATGGAACTCGTCTTACAGAATTTATTTGCATTAATAATACTGCTTTCAGGATACGCAAAGAAATTGAATCTAAGTAAGTCTGCTGTGGGCTTTTGTAACACTGAGTAGCAATTGGCTTCTGACTATTATCGAATCATGTCTTTGCATCAAATTCTCTGTCTTTCCTTGTGTGGCCATGCATGAAAGTGTGAAAATTTGAAAGACGCATGTTCCGAAACTTGGTCAAAATAACAAACAAGTTCGTATTTGTGCAGCAGTGTTTGTCAGGTACGCTTATGAAGCGGGAGCAATAAAAGCGAATTTGAGACAAAGCCAATAATTCTATGCTCTGTTCTTAAAGTCTGGGGAGGCAGTAAACAATGGTAAATATGCCGTAACATATTTTCGGAAGTGACGCACTGTAAAACACCCAAAATTACACCTTTAACGAACGACAGTTTAAAGAACTTGGCAGAGTCAACTAAATGGACCATGTTGTGTGCCTAAAGAACATTGCCCATTAAATAAAAAGTATAAATTTACAAACCCTACACTGTGAGGAAAATACCCCAACCAGACTGAATATTTTTGTCCCCAAATGCTTAAATGTAGCAATTCCGCTCAGTGTATCGTCGAGAAGGATCACATATCAAAAGATGGTAATCATTTTTGTCAATCCGAAAACCACAATATTTTTGCGAAAACATTAACACCCTTCTGATCCAATGGATAAGACATGTAATCGGAATGAATCGACAACTTGATCAACACAGTGTAAATTGGGACATTCGAATTGTCGTTGAATTGGACGAAATTTCCTGCGAGTAAGTACATTATTTTTGAAGGTAAACACTTGATTATCAGCAAATGCATTCATTGGCGGCTGGTTTTATTAAATGAATGGTAAGACCAAAACATCGGATCATTAGATATTACTCACCGTTATTTATGAAACAAAAAGGGACGGGGCCCGTTGTAACAGTGTATACTACTGGGGAGGCACGTGAATAGTTTGTGGTCTGATATCCAAGCTGATGGAAAGTGAAGGTTATAACGGAGATTACCAATTTGCTTTGTAGTGTTCATTCGTCGTTCAATACTCAATTAACGTTCACAAAACGCTCGAAAGGGCGAATAAAGTGTTCTTTTTTAATAACCCTGTGCAGATGGGATGTTTGCTTTTGCGTCTGACGGCCTCTGACCAATTGGTTCATGTTTACTAATAAAAAAATTCGCAGCGAAGAACGTGCTTCCTTTCACTGGTAACGCCCGCGATGAATGAGTACCAAAAGATTGGGTGCCGATAGCATTAGTCGGCTTCCTAGCGATAGTATACAGCCTAAATGACCTATATAATAGGGTTACCAAAGCCTAATTAATAATACCCAGCAATATAACACCTGTGACATTGAATTTAGGAGTATATTTGGTGTTCCTTTGGCTAAACAATCTAACCAACTCCAGAAGAATATAAAAAATGAAACTCCAAAACTCTGCAGTTGTCAAACACATTATGCCATGAAGAAATACGATTCTTTGATAGACAAGTGATCATTTGACCTGAAGTCAAAGGATCATCTAGCACAACGCAGCCGCCATCCGTAACACGGTCACTACTTCAAAGCGACTGCTATGAGACCACCAGTTAAGATGGCCTGGTTCATAAACCAATGTTCACAACTATTTAAATATCATGGTTAATTGATTTAATTAACTAGTACAGGAAAGTATCAACACTGCCAACTATCAGGCACTTAGATCCCACTCGGCCATCAGGCGATGCTCAAGAAATATAAATGTTGTATTTTCAATCGTAATTTACGATTAAATCTGCCGGATTTCTCATAGCTTGAAGTCTTTAACCGACTCTGTTTGGGATGTTATTCTCGCATAAGAAATGCAAGAGTGATTCTAAATTGCAAATCCTGATTCCGAACAATACTGGTTTCCTCATATGCTTAGTAGCATCTCGCAGCTATCTGGGCCTCTGCGCTTTGGAAATTGGTCAAAACCATTTTTTCCAAACTTTTAGTAATTTCCGTCCCATGGAACAGAAGTTTAGCAGACTATACTCGAACCTCGCAAAAGCGCAGAAACGTCCAATCCTGTTGCTTTCATTTGCGATAGTAAACAAGGTGTGTGGTCTGATTTTTGTCCGAGAGAGTTTAACCATTGAAACCATTTAACGTAACACCTTGTCCGGAAGCCAATATCTAATAATTTTTGGCTCTGAAATTAGCAGTCATCAATCACACCGAATAAAATACGCATAAAGGGGCCGCAATTTTCAGAAATCGCAGTCCTTTTATCTTTGTTTTATGTTAAGAAAACAGCATTTCCTGAAGATGTCAAATAACTATTTAGCACTCAACCATTTGCTCCTCCTTATAAATTATCATGTACTGAATTTTTTCATGTCCTTTTCTCGATGAAGCAAAAAACCTCCTGGCCTCAATGTCCCCCTTGCGCCAGAGCTGCGCTCAACAATAACTATCAGATTCCCAGGGTGTGCGACATTCCTGGAGTTAACAGTTAGCAACCAGATTGAATGAGAGCACCGAAACTACAAGGGTTGTGCACTTAGCGTTCAAAATTCGAGGCCTAATCATGGGTTTTCAGTAGTTTTTCTAGCTTGACTTAGTAGTGTGATGTTATTGACCGACTGGAATGCGGCACCTGCCAGTTCGCTCATCGGCGCACCTTCGATTGTAGTCCATCCCATCTCTCATATACACTAGCCAATTATTTAATTCAGTTCACATTAGATATTGACGCACATCACTGTCTACGTCTATATTAGCACAGAAATACGACGCTACTAGGGTCCATATTAGACGCACTGGTCTGTTGTCATGCTAGCTGACGGAGAGTATATTTACAGCCCTGACAATGACACGAACGTGACCACAATTTCATGGTTAGCAGCAAAAAATAACTCAAAGTAAGTGCCCAGTTTATCGACTCACCACACGAAGGACAAATGTAAATAGCCAAAATTTTCTTCGGAATAAGACATTAGTTGTCGGTTCTAACCACATTGACTTTTGCCAACTGTTTTATGAATTTTGTCTGTTTCATAATTAATGAGCCAAAAGGGAGGCACCTAGTCGTCACTTATCAAGTTGTTTATCGTAATCAGTAATGGTGTGCTTCAGGAGGAATGTTTCGTAAAACTAAAAGGCAAACTAATCAGGTGAACGAACCATTGCGTCGTAAATAGCGTGATAATAGTAAAAAGTCCTGGTTTCAGACTGACTGATTCTGTGTTATGACTGAGAGCGATGGCTGATGTGAAGCATGGATAACCTCATGAGAAAATGTGTCTCAGACGCAATCCCAAGCACAGGTCGTGTAGTTCCAACGCACACTGTGCCCATATTGTACGTAGGTTAGCTAGTAAACCGCAGTACACAGTAGTACTTTTTTATTTTGCTTTTGATGGTTTTATGAGCAAACACAACGCGTAGTCAATCTAAGCATCAAAACGTTTCATGAATCACAACATTATCCGAAGGAATACATGCTGGAATGCCTACTTGGGCTGCTTCCACGGGTAAAAAATTATATTTCGCTTGACCACAGAGAATACAGTTCGAAACTCACAAGGCCTTTTCGCATTATATTAGGGTTCTTTCAGAAAATGGTGGATGTGACTGCAGAACTTTATGTTTGTCCAAGTGTGACTTTAACAACAACTTCGACAAGGGCATTGCAAAATCCTGTGTACGTAAGAGCAAAGAATATTTTGTCCGAGAACACCACAACCAAGGCTGTCTCTCATCATTCCTCTACTTATTGAAGTGCAGCTTGGAAATCATTTGTGACTGCCAGTGCGTCAAGGCTGTTCCAGTCAACGTTCAAATCATGGGTGAGCCAAATCCATGAGTGAGCCACCTAAAGATAATATTGGAAATTGAATATGAGACAGACCAGCTTCTAGAACACTGAGGAGAGTGTTTTCAACAGCAGTTTGTTGCCGTTTACTTGAACTGATTTGTAACAAGAACAATGTTAGAGAATGGTGACCAATTGCTGGTGCTCAAATTTACACCCAATGCGAGTACTCCAACCATAATTACGTCGGTCTCATGCCTTTCGCAACATGGTAACTGACTTCGTTTACGCTGCAACGCTTATCTTTGGCATAAAAGACTCAAGTCGGAGCACACCATGCAAAACTGCGGCCAGGCAAAAGGCGCATTGGTTGTACCGTTGCAATAAATCAGGTGGCCGGTCCGACCAAAAATCATGGTTTCATTCGACTTTGAGGGAGCATTCGGCCCTGTTAACAGATTAGTTTTTGATTATTCACAACTCAAGAAGAATACTCATGAAGTTTGTAAACATCCTTTGTGCATCTGATATCCACAGGGGTTAAGTTAGAAAATGGGCTGTGAAGAAATCACCCGTAGTCACGGTAGTCCGTCATTTTTTTCCTTTCTCCATTTATGTCCACTCTTTTATGTTATCATAGAAAGTGCACTGCGTAAAACTGAGTCAAGGCATCGGAATTGCGTTTGGGGGGAAATTAATGATTTCGAATTATGCAGATGACATGGTTTTGTTGTTCGACGAATTTCGGGTCACCCGAAATACTTCATCCATGTTATCGGATCTCACGCATTCGACATGCATACATCACCTTCACAGTGGAAGAATCACTCTAAGATTTCCCAGATATTGTGTTTCTCTCATACTAGCTAAATGAGGAACCCGAGATTCTTGGCTGGTTCACATGCATCAGTGGTTATGTAAGTTGTAATTTTGATGTGACATATAAAGTTAATGCGCGAGTAGCGTGTACCAGTTTGCGTCTTATTGGCATCAGAAGGGAATTTCTCTGAAGATAAAGGACCGTACATAGAAGGCAACTGTCAAAGTGGCCTTACTGTACGATTGTACAGCAGCGAGTCATCGGTGTTGAACACTGATGTCATGGTGTCGATGGTGATGATGATGACTCTACGATTGCAAGAATTTCTCCCCTGGATTCAAAGATCTCAAATGCTACTAAATGTTCGGTCAGCGGTGTCTCCGTAGCACAGTAGGATTTAGCTGCTAGTGGTGAGCGCGCAAGGATGTTGTGCATAAGCGGGTGCCTGGTAACGAATCCGATTAATCTGAGCAGTAGATTGAACACCCCAGGTTGGAAGGTTTGTGACGTTTGTTGTGCACGGCAAAACAGCGCCTACGAGATAGAGCGTTGTTTCTCTTTCTGAGAGACTGATTTTGAAAAGTTCGCGGTGAGAAGTCATGATATAGCAACGTGAAATGTAGAACTGTCGTGGGAGTTTCGTCCTCTGAAGACTACACCCAGCGGAATCCTGCTCAAAAGATGTGGCACACAAACTACCTTGGAAATGTAGGCTAAAATTTCCCATCTGGACCTCCTACAAAAAGCTTGCCTGTGCTGTCCTCAACTGGGTTTTTGTCGGGTGAGGTTAACGTAGAACTGTAAGTCAATCCCGCTGATGGAGTCTAGTATCAATATGCTGATCAAATAAGCTTGTTTTAATGCTACTTTCCTTAAGGACATGGTGCTCCTTTGCAAGAAGTCTTTATGCTTCCATTTTTTCTGCGGCTTTCTAAGGCCCCTTTCCTGATATTTTACTTGCAGTTAGGCACCAATATGTATTACTGGTGTATTGCTATATGTCCATTCAGGTCCTTCAACAGTGACACTCACAATACATATGTTGAATCATTGGCCGCAAAGTTTATTATAGGGCTTTCAAATGAGATTCACAAAGTGCAACTACTTGACTCGGTGGCTTAAAACACAGATCTCAAGCCTGAACTCATCATCATCACCAGAGACAGCATCGCCGATTCTTATACTATTTTTTCACTGTAAGCCAGCTAATTGACTCAGTGGATAAACTGTATTACCTGGGAACCTGTGTAAGTTTCGATAAACTGGTTGATGACAGGATTAATTCTTGAATCGAAAAGGTTAGGGTAGTTTTCTTCAACCCGCGACATCCAAAGAGCCGATATGCCATAGACAGTATACACCTTGCGATCCTGTGAGATCTGCGGTGCATCAAGTTGCTTCTAATCGCAGGGGATTACGAAAGCTATTTGTGTTTGTAAAATATTGGTCAGGTTTGATGGGAGAATGGTATTGGCAATGCTGAAGCATGCCATATTGATTGAAGCGAAGAAAGCTGCCGTGCTGGACGACCTACTGACGTCTCATACGTTACGTTGGTTAGGACATGTCGTTGATATCCCAGAGGACCGTCCACCCCGGAGTACTTTCCATCCGACCCTTGAGATCTCGTCCAAAAGCGTCGTATCGTCTGTCGATGATGAAGCAGTTGATGACATTTGGCCTAGATGACCAAACTGAGCAATGGCGAAAAACCTGAATGCTTTCAAAATCATTTTTGTGGTGTAATAGGGTCACTCGTCTTGTACTATAATCATGTGGAACTTTCACAACGCATTTATTCGGATAACCTATTTTAAAATATTGTAATATTACCCGTTTTTGGCGGGTTTTGCGACTAGCATCACCTACTTACTTGACAGTATGTGCTCTTTCAGCTAAGCCATCGGAAACGTTTGATTGCGTAAACCACTTCAGTAAAACAATTGGCTGTTGACTGCCAATAGCATATTCATTTTCGGTTGGAAAAACGTTTGCATCATCTATACACAGTTCAATTGCAGTTTTTTAATAGAACCAAGAATGTTGAAATATGGTATATAAGGCAGGCATGTAGCTGTGCTACACGTAAATTACTCTAAATAGACTTTAAGGTTAGTAGAACTTCACGTTCACAGTAACTGTCGTTTCGTTATCGTTCAGCGGACTTATGAGGCGAAAACAAAGCCAGAGATATTAATCAGCTACCACTGATGGTTCAGGTAGTTTTTAATATTGCTGAAAGACAGTGCGACAGCTCCGGTGCGGATGAAAACAAGGTTGCTAGTCTGGTCCATCCGAGTTGAAAAAAACAAGAATACAGATACTTGGCCCAAAGTAGGTCCATTTCTCAAAGTCAGAATTGTGGCATCTAATTAGCTAAACATGTTTGCGGAACCCAGGCAAACACCAGTTTTGACGGGGTCTTAAAGGACCCTCTGAATAACGACAACCAAATAAAACCATCCGAGAAACAATGCTGGACAGTGACTTTTATTCAGATTATTACGATATCAGACAGGGCTTATCCGTAAGTTCACTTTAGCTGGAGGCTTCATCAAGTTTCTTTGTGGATTGGAACTTTACTGGTGCTGGTAACAATGTTTTAATTTACTTGGTTATTACGTCGGTCCAGAAACGAATATCTGACCTGTCCGCAATTTATACGTAAGCAAGGCTAATCATTTTTAATGCTGATGAGCTCCAATGAGAACGGAACTCAAAACTGGTGTCTATCTTCTGTGGTGTAGACTCACCGGGTAAATTAGGTCAGGACAAGAAAAGACCTCGAAACATAACAAACTAGAGATTTAGTTCGGTTCCAGGTGAGCCTCTCGCGAGAAAAAAATGGTTGCAAATGGGTGTATTTCTCTTCAAAAGGCCTGTTCAAACTAGAGTAAACTCGAACATTAGGTCTACAAATTCCGCAATTAAGCGTAACTAAACGGAAGTTTCCCAGTGGCTTTCAGTCAATCAATGAGCTGCCTGATTAGGAAGTTCTTGTTGGCGGCTCAATGGATCTACTGTCAGGACAGGTACTGAAACTGTTTGAGTTGTCAGTCAAACAAACCGCATTTTTCTAATGTTGATGTCCCCTGGAGTAGGTGAAGGACGCTAGCCCTGGTGAGTATGAACACAGTTGATGAGCTCCGGTGCTTTCTTTCGCGTGGACTCATCAGAATAACTGTGACAGGGCAGAATAAGGCCGTGAAAATGACAGTGGTGAAAATTCCATAAAGCACTTCACGGGGTCTTTAGAAGAGTTGGTAGAATTCGGAGGCCAACAGTTAATGTGCGTACGGAGACAATGAGACCTACTCTCGGTTAGCGTTCAAGTCTTTTCCTGTCGATTCAGACAGTGTTGGAGCAGTGATTAGCTGGGTTCGTATATCACGACTTCCTTTCCTTCTTCTTTTCTCTTCCCTACTCGTTTGTGATCTTCATGCATCTGAATGGTGGGTTTTGACTACTATAATCAAATAGTCAAACCTTACTCACAATCACATACTACTGGAAGGCAAAAGTTTGTGTTTGTACACGTTTTTGTGGCTTAATTAATAATGCATTATGCAGACTAAATTTGTCTTGCTAAAGATAGTATACCAATCTTTTTTCCATGTGCGGCTTATCATCCCGAAGGTACTTTCACGGTAAATGGATGATTCCATTCTCTATTCAGCCTACATCAGAACAAAAATACCCATAGCTAAAAGATGCGAAAGACTGTGTATGTATCAGAAAAATGCTGAATGACTCGCCAGGATTTCATCTATGGAACGGATTCATTCATTCTAAGTCTGTCAGCTGTGCTGGCCGATTTGTGAAATCTACTTTGATAAAACACCTAGTGTTGGCTAGCTAATCTATCTAAATCCTTCTAGTTATCAGCAGGTATTGCTTATTTGGGACTAATTAATTTACATGATCAATTTGTTATGAATGTCTTCTAAATGAGGTTGTTTGGCCCCAACAGGCTCCTTCCATCCAGCTCAATATCTAAATTATAATGATACTTTGAGGCAGTATTTGCCAATGTTGATAACTTTAGCAGATCAATTAGGAGCCATTGCAAGAGTTTTCAAATCGGCTGTGCAGGCTTCGATTCGCCATAGTCCACCGTTAACAACGACTCAATTTGCAGTATATATATATATATATGGAAAAGCGTCAAACTTTGGTTCTCAACTACAAAATTAGTTTGCCAGAAATAAGGCCCACGTGAGAAGCAACAAAAAATGTAAGTGGCATTGGGTTGTCTAAACTTTTCACCAACCATATAATTGGTCAAAGCGCAGCATATGCATTTTAAATAGCCGAGACTTCTGCGTCTACCGTAACATGTTAATGAGATATTCGACAAATGTTGCTCAATATTGTTCGATTTAATTAAAAACCAGACTCAAGGTGTGATGGGACACCGTAATCAAGACTTTTCGTTAACAGACAACACTTACTTGATATTCTCCAAGGAAAACACATAAAAGTATACTTGTATTTGTGAAAGCTCTAAAGGCGGTCATTGATGACTTTTCCACTCAATGCATCTACAAAAGCGCTTCATGAAAATGAGCATGCCTGGCCAAATCTACACAAACAAAGCAAACATAAAACCTCATGCCCGCAACATCAAGCCCCTCGAACTAAATCATATTGCTCAAAAGCACTACGTATTTTTGTCAAACAAAATGCACGCGCTTTTTGAAGCCATAAACAATGGATAGAATTCATTATGTCAAGAGTATAGTCTCGCCTGATATATCTTCTTGGAATAGATGAAGACCCATTATACTACATGCATCAGCTCCGAAATTGTTTTGTCGAGATGGGCGCTGTGAGCCAGTTTCGTAATATGACTGGGAATTACACAGCGAGTTTCGTAGGCGCAAGAATCTAATGTCTGATCCACGAAGATTTTTACATGTAAGCACTAGTGATTTAAAAGCTACCAAGACGCAAGGACCGTTCTAGCTAGGGGGATGTCACGTGATCTGTGGGCGGCGGAAGTCGGGTCTTGTGGGCTATGTGGGGATTTAGGGGATAACGTTTACTGTGTTTGGGGCTAGGTGTAATTACAAGCTTGAATCTATTTTACGACAAAAGTCGAGGCACTGTGCCGATAAGTTACAGTAGCAGACTTCTTAACGAGAAACACAACAACTTATGCCCAGGATGTTTCTCTCTCAGAATATTTACTTCGACAAAACTGATCAAACCGTCCTTGGAAAATGCACACGATGGAATTCCTGAGACTCACCCTTACTCACTGGAGATTCTCAAAACAGGTGAAAAATGCCATTTACACTTGTTGATCAGAAATGGCAGGTGTGTGGTAGTTTGCTGGATATAAAAGGGATCACAGTTAAATAGTCGGCCTTGTAAACACGTTCGATCATCCATAACTCTATAGGTGTCAGGGTTCTTCGTTATTCGTTGCTATATTATTTGTTAGATTTAAACTCGGGGTCAGAGGTGCGTTAAACACCTTTTCAGTATCCTGCTCACCTTAGAAAATACTTGAAAGTTTAACACATCGGGGTGAGAAGGACTTTAATTGCTATCAGTGCAATCAGTGTAAACGCCCTACAACGCAACAGTTACAAGAAATGTTAAGGCCTGCATCGTACCTCAGCATACGCCTTTGAACTGTTGGTCACGCGAACTAATATAGTCGATATGTGTGTGGAATTTTAATCCACAATGAACAGTAAATTTATGTTGAGTTGGCTAATGTGGTTGACAGTTTAATTTGCATGGATCTGATATCCAGCTATGTGCTGCCCGTGGCGGCTTCCGCCCATTCTGATCTCGTTAACTAAACCTAAATGTGAAACTGCTATAAATATGCCACCAGTTCAGTCTCCCTCAGGACGCTACTTATTCATTCTCAGAAGTGGATAGTGGAAACGCATGGGTCTTCCAAAAGATAACTTTATTTAACTATTTCACACAATTAACAAGATGTTGAGGTTAATTCAACGTTCGTCAGTTTTTTCGTTCAAAACAGCTGGAACGAAAAGCAGTCAGAGATTAGTGCCAAAGTAGGCCAGTGTTTTGAGCACACGCCATTTGCATGCAAAACTGGGTACCCGTTCATAATCACAATCATCCGGTTGGAATTAAGCACAACAATTGTTCGATCGTGTAAATAAATAAATAAATGAATAATAAATAAAATTTTGCTTAATTTTATTAAAACGTGTTCAAAACTGTTTTGAATGCCACTGAGCAACTTTGCAAATATTTTTCAGAGTTGCTGTAATTTTCTTGAAGGAAGTGAGGCTATTAAATATTTATACATTCATTTCATCTATATTTCAATCGTAAAATAAACACACTTGGATACCGTTTAAAACAAAACTTAGGAAAGAAGGCAGTCAAGCGCGTTTAAAACTGACTTTGAAACTGAATTTCGTTTTTTGGCAGCATGAAATCATTCCGGAATCTTGCTAGGAATAAAGTAGTGGTAGCTTTAAAATGTAACTGCGCGGGATGCGAAATTTCTGATGGGATCAAACAATAAATCAAGTTGTTGATGCAATATCTTTGTCCTTTAGTGATGCTGATATTAATGTGTGAATCGCCTTTAAACTTACCACCTTGTGATGTGTTCTCATTGGTGTATTTGAGTAGCATGTTCCTCTGGATGTTACCTGCTTGAACGTTTTCGGAATTTAACTTCATAACGGCTTAAACAGTTAAAGATTACTTTCAGGGTCAAATTTATTGGCATTTTTGCCCAGCCCTCCTGAAGCAACTGCTGGCAAAATAAAGTTTTGTTCTTACATAGTTCATCAACAAGGATATTGAATAATTGAATCTTGATTCGGTCATTTTACGCTCTTTGTCATACGTCCGGAAGTTTCCCATGCACATCCACTGCAAGTCCCAACGCCAATTTTACAACTTTAGTGTACTTAACTGCACTTAACTTTACTTAACTGTACGTCTGGGTATACGCGATCGATGGACTTATCCTGTTTATCCAAAGCGATGTGTTTATGAGAGGCAACGCAGGCAGGCAGTAACAAACATCCCACAATAGGATCAATGTAATTATTTACCCCGTAGTATTCTGGAGAACAGTTGACCCGCAAGAATGCGCGTTATGTAACGTGTTCAACGTTTTTTTATCTGTAAATGATAATATTCTACGGGAGGTAATTCAAATCCCGTAGAACTGTTAGTACAATCTGACATGTCTGCAACACTGTTTGCTAGTACGCAGTGTTTAAGAATGACCGCATATCCCTGACCCACTTGAGTGAGATTGCACGCAGTCAATTTGGATGGTCATACGATGGTTCGAATCTCTCCTAACCCCTTCTATTTTCCTACCACAACGCAAGTGTTTCAGGATAATACTATACAAATACCAAAACAACATGATCCGTCCCACCACACCGGTAGCTTTTCTCAGCATTATCGGTTCCGATAAAAGTTGGCCTAGTTTCTTTTCCGAGGTCCTCTCTAAGGTTGTTCTCATCATTAATTCACCAAAATCAACCTTCATTTGTCATTCACGTTCACCCCTTTGATTACATTTTGATTTCAGCCACCATGCTCCACTGGGCCATACATCATAAGATAATGTCACATAATTGTGCTGTCCATCCGTATGACATTTCATAAGTCCAACTGTAAGATATATCTACTACATCGTGTCCAGTAAGATCAAGTCAAATATTAGAACACAATCGCGGACCTTATAAAGCCACTCAAGTGACTCCCATACAAGAGCCGAAACCATCGTCCGTCAATGATGGACGAATCCAAGCCGTGAACCTGCTTGAAACATTTTTTAAACATTCACCAAAGTGTGCGTCCAGTTTTCAGGTCGGTTAGTCTTTGTTATGGTAGGTTGGTAAGTTTACCGAAGATGGAATTTTCTTAGAGGAAAGCTTGTAGGAAAACTTCATTGTCGCATATATACTGCAGTCGTTCTTGAAATCAGCTGTCATCACCGGACCGGTCCGGCAATTCAACCTATGGAAAATATCATAATTTACTGTGCACAGCAGTTCAACACAGAGATGGCAGTTGCCATCATCACAGATAAACTCACAAAAATGGACAAAAAATGACTCAGACAACAAAGTCCTTCGTTTCTGCGATTTGAAAGTGTGAGACACTTCTTTATAATACATTTAATCCGCCATTTTACACATAAAGTCAGATGCGTCTCAACATGTTATGTAAAGTAGCAAATCTCCCGTAACCTGGAATTACTACCAATAGATCACTTACGATTTGAAGCATGAAAGAAAATTTGTGATCATGAAAGAAATAACGAGTGAACAGAGAAAATATTTTGATTTGATGATTGCTGACTTACAGCGTTCCTCAAGTTCTCAAAATGGGAAAAATTACCAAGCTTTAACGGTTATTGAACCCCTGATGCATAAAAATTGACGCATTGGTGATATTCAGGGAAAGTAGTGTTTTGTGGACCTTACATATTCAAAAGGTGATACCTGTTTTGTGTATCAAATGTTTCGGGCTCACGAACCTAAGCCCTGTTCATGAGGAGTTAAATCGATCTGTCACGAAACAAAGAAGTAAGCTGCCCCGATAAAGGAATGTCGGCTGGAATGTCCCCTATGCAGCAAATGGATGTAGAAGTGGTCTTGTTCATGTTCACTTCACTCTCGTGTAAGCTGCCCCGATAAAGGAATGTCGGCTGGAATGTCCCCTATGCAGCAAATGGATGTAGAAGTGGTCTTGTTCATATTCACTTCACTCTCGTTTTAACGGCGACCCTTCTGTTCTGGCGTAGTTATTCCGGTGAGTCGACCCCAAAGGGAAGCACTGGACTCGAGTTTTGGTCTTAGTAGAGTTCAGAATAGGAGGACGCCCTTCAAATGGAAGTGTTATGAATAAGAGCAAAATAGCTATCCCGAGAAAACCCACCACTGTAACCAAAACTTGTCCAGTGGGTCTCCAGCGTCTGTAACGTTACATGACTGGGATTCCTGGTCGGCGGGTCAACCGACCGTCACAACCAGGACAATTACTGGGTCTTAGTTCGATGAGTCGGATACACCAATCATATCCCTCAAACTTGAACACGTTCGTCTGTTCAGGCGTGAAAATTCAGCTGCGTCCAAGGTGTGTTGGTGTAGTAGTGATAACAAGCTCCCCTCGCATGTCAGATGTCCGAAATTCAAGTCGCGGCATGGCTTTTGGATATGCGCTGCTATAATACGAGCGAAACTCGAGTTCAGTGCTCCCCCTTTGTTGTTGACCCACTGGAATAATCACGCCAGATCAACAGGACGACCGTTCAAACGAGAGTGAAGATGAACAAAAGAACTATCCAGCAAAACCACACATGTGAAATCGATTTATAAGTACCTTATGATGAGATAGCTGGTAACCGTAATATCAACCAAGCCGGGCGGTGACGTGATTCTAGTGCGGAGATACCAGAAGTAATAACTAGCTTCCATGGCACGTAAAAACTATAAATGAATAAAAATGCACACGGCAAAATATTTTCACAGCCACTGAGATATGATTTCAATTATATAATTCTGTCTGATATAACGTGTGCCTGTTACTGATGAAGTGTATTACCTGAAATTCGTGGAAAAGGGGTCTAATTTAAATCTGGGTACGTAAAATTGACTTTTACCGTTGTCTCCCAATGATCCATTAGTGATTATTCGAAATGCATCCGAAAATTCTGAGGAGCAACCGAGGGCAATGGTTGTCCATCCAAATAATCTTGTTGCGCAAAAGTAATGAAAATCATCAAAAGAATGTTTAACTGAGAAAACATTTGGGGGAAGTTTCTCGGAGAACTAACTTGAAATTATATTTGAGACGGCTAATGAAACGGGAACAATCGTACAGACGTAACACACTACTGATAAGTTGTTGAAAATTCTTCAAGAACCCACGACCGTTTTCGCCCTTCTTGGGGCTCATCAGGTAGTCGCAGTTCCCGAGTTTCCATCAAGCTCATTTCCTACTTGAAACTTGAGAAGAATGGTAAGTCGTAAGGCACTGCATCAGCGTTGTTATTGACGGTTCTTCAGGCACACCTCTCAGCTGTGCTGATCGTCTCAGGTTTGGTCTCCCATAACCAAAGAACACTAATATATTGGAAACGACAATTAGAGGAGATTTGATGAGCTCAGAGTGTCATGTTTGAGTTCCCTCTCAAGGTTAGCGCTTCATTTAGTGATGAGGTGGACGTGATAAGCAAAGAACTGCAATTGTTTCACTTCTGGTCAGTTGCGTGCCCGTCCTTGTAACAAAACTGTTAGCTGCGATTTTCGTGGCGTTCTCGGATATGTCTGATAAATAATGTCTATCAGGTCTTATACGTCACTGAAATTACCGCCAGTTGATTTAGATCAAATAGGAATTAGTGGAACACCCGAAGAATACCGCCTTTGAAAACGGGCAAAATGCGAAGCATGAAAAGACGTGTAATTGTGCGACAACGTATACGATCGGAAATATCAACATAAAAAATACGTGACGTCCAAACTGGTTGCAAGAGGTCTGGGTAGACAGCAGTTAGCCTGGCATGGTCATTTCCGTCCGATTAAGTAGTCAAACCAATAAAGCCGCTCACGCGTAAACAAGTTTGCTTGTTCAGACGTGAAAATTCAGATGCGTTCAGCATGCGCTGGTGGAATAGTGGAAATACGCCCCCTTGTATGTCACTTGACTGGAGTTGAAACACCAACAAGGCCGTAGATAAGCACTGGTTATGAATTCTAATTACAACGAAACTAGGATTACATATCTCCCCCGTTTGATGTTGACTCATTTGAATAGCTGCGCCGGTACGTTTAAAACGGGAATGACGTAGATGAGACGTGAGTGTGTTAGTAAAGTGTTAAGTTGAAATTATTTAAGGTTAAGCCAGCAAAAGAACTTACTCATCCTTCTTCTGAATGTACATTGTGGCTTCTAACTACCGTCCTGGTAGCAGTCGTTGTCTATGAGATTTGAATTTGTACGGTAGTACTCGATACGTGATCAACGAAGCTGCCTTTGGGTCCGTTTGGTGACCAGTGTCTATCAAGTATAGAAAGTGAGTGTGTATACTGTGCGTTGCAACTAATGATGCGGGTTAATCCTTTCAAATGCGTTTTCCTAATCACCTCTGATGCCGATGTGTATAGTCTATTTCACAGGAGCAGAAGAATGTACATTTAGAGGTGAGTCAGGATAAACCGCTTATCTTTGGGTCATTGAACCCAGATTGGTCAGTTAAATGCTATTCTAGGTCCTGCTGCATTATACGAATATCCCACCACGTATGACACAGATATTGAAAGAATATGTCAATTTGTTTATCTCAGAAATACTAACCATGCTTCCAGCCATTTAAATGTACAAAAATTTATCAAAGAAGAATCCCAAATGAAGAAATCTCCTGCGAAGTTATGCACATGAGATATCGCGCTATCACCAGTAATCATATTAAAGTAACTTGGATAAACAGATCAATCGCAGGGGTATGAAACGCTAACAAACGAGTATCCGCCTAAAAATACGGAACCTTTCAGCTGATTCCAGCCAACTTTAGAGTACAGAATGCAGTCACGTTGATCGTCGCTCGACAGTTGCGACAACAATGTTAGTCGAATAGAAGCGTGAAAATCTACTAGAATCCACGAGATCATTACACGTTTGACGTTTTCCATGATCAGCGTAATTAGGATAGCTAAAGCACGACAGACGATGTCACATCAACGACTGAAATTGATTATTCATTGGGTATACGATGAAAGCATATCAGGTCTGTCACCATGGTGACAGGATAAAATATATTCCCATTGCTCTAACATACGTAGATGAAACACCCCGTTAGACGTATAAAATGAAAAAAATATGTGGTAAAATAACGTAGGTGCAAGACGGCATTACCGATTCAATGAGAGGTTAGCTGGTAGTAACTTTCTTGTCTCAGTACTTTTAAGTTTTTATTTGATCGAAAGCAATACTCACCTATTTATTTATTTAGTTTATTTGGTCTACAGTAGGATAGCTGTCTAAAAAGTGCTTATGGATGATCGGAATCGGGTACAACGACCCTGCTTTAAGAATCGACTTTCGGGTGCGTACTTTTACCCATGTCATCAAGGACATCTAGCGATGTGGACATGTACAGACGTGCAAACGCGCTTCCCGCCGAAGTGCGCTTGGCCAACCGTCACCCACACCAGTTGGCACATGCCTACCGGTTCTCGGACTCATTGTAGATGTTCACTATAACCGCCACCTTCCCCCTTACTAGAGGGAATCAAGTGGGTAGACGAATGAGCATAGGTAGGTGTGAAGCTTCGAACTGTTCCTTGGATGTTTGTTCAGTCCTCTTTTTCAGCATTCTTTGGTCTCGTTTGGAGAAAGTCACTCCTGATAGTGCATCTGGGATAACACTACCTGATCCAATGACCCATTCAGCTTATAAGAAGTTCCTGAGGCGTTATTTTTATTTGTCCGACCACCCTGGTGACCAAACGTGTTTAGGAGTTATGTGAGGCATGTTGATGACTTTTGCCGCAACAAACCAATTACACATTTTTCCCAACTCCCCGACAGTTGTGAGACACTTTCCTAATGTTCAAAAGTTATTAATTGCCGTGAGCAATTCGCCTTTATGTTCCAAAATTCCGCACGAATGCGAATGGACTGCTCCAATTACATTGTCACTGGCATCTGCTAACAGAAATCTCTTGCTACTTTTCCATAGTGTTCAGTATTTTTGACTCAGAAATACCCTATCCACTTCATTCGTTGAGCTGCTTTCCTTCTACGGGGCCATTGAAACTGTGTATTCTTCTGGAGTAGAGGTACTAATGTAACTTTCTCTTAAGGAAGTTGTAACACGACTCACTGAAAATGATCACAATTCTGTTGGACCATGGGGAAAGAAAATTTTTATTGTTCATCGGTTTTTTAAAGTGGGAAATACATGGTCCTCAACAACCAAAGCAGGATCAGTAGCCAGACAAATCGGCATTTCGTCGAACCAAAATCAAGGCTGACTTGGCTTCATAAAGGAAACTACTCACAAGGTGGCTGAAAACTCTGCGACAGCCCACGGCCAGTTTCGCCCTTCTTAGGGCTATCAGGGTAGGCGCATTCCCCGAGTTTCCATCAACATTTTGTTCTGAATGAACCCAAATTGAACAAATTAACATAGAATCTTACCAGTGATAACAAAGGAAGTGAATTATTTGAGTCACGATGAGCGTAAGTCGAGTAGTTTTTCTGTAAGAATTTCAATATCTAGGTTGACAGAATTCAATCGTAGTTGGAGTCTTCCCCGGTTAGTTGACTGCCTTTTTTCGGGCGTTGAGGTGTGCCCCCATGACCACCGAGCAATTTGAGACACCCAACGCACCCATGCAGGCTTACTTGTTGTCTAATTCAAAAATCCACACCACGCGGTTCCATCTCCGAAATCGTGTACCAGCTGAGCTTCACGTGCGCTGAGGGTTGTCAAGGAATCGACTTTTATTGTGGCCAGTCAAGGAGCAATCAAAAAGTGAAGTAGAAAGCCAGCGCTGAAAATTAGTTTGGATGTGGAGGGAAGTTTCATCACTGTGGTATTCACTATCAGCCTGTGCGTGTTGTGCATTTTTCCGGACTTTACCCTGATGTTGCCACTCAATGAAACATTGGACTGTTTTAGTTGCATGATGTATTTTTCGTCAGGTGTAGGACATAGAAGCCAATAAACCACTGATCCTAGCGAAAAATCAACGGAATCTGGTGGGATATGGGCTAAAACAAAATCATCAAGCCTAGGATACTGTTCCTCTAGCAGCTGTGATCGCAGTTAATTGACTGACACACGTGCACCTAACATAAATTACTATGGTTTTTCCAAGACTTGGTTCTGTATATATTAATAGTGCTGTCCATGCTGGTCTCGTTTGTTCGATCATATCCAAAGGCTTGCAGTGCACTACTTGAAACTTATCCGAGCCCTTGGTTTTAACAGGAATCTAGGGGGTATTAACTTGAATGCTGTGTTGAATCATGTGCTTTTAGTCAGCTTTTTTCCATGCGCATAGTGTTTAAATCATTTCGGATTGTATAGAACTGATATAAAATAAAAAATCAACCGACACTAATGGAAAGTATTTAACGGTCATCTCAACTCAGTTAGGCATTCCGAAGTGCAGATTAGTGTCAGGTAATTTGATTTAATTGCTGTTGAATTTACGTAGTACGACTTACTCACCCTTTTATGAATTTTAAACTAGCTGTGAACTCACCCAATTTGTGTTGTTCACTGTAGTGGAAATTCGGTTGCCTTGGTTGCACACCATAATAAGTACGTATGTACAACACTCCTTTGATGAAATATACTAAAGTAGATGTGAAATAGACTCGTCATATCAATAATGTATTGTCTTTGACGGAAAGGTGTCCCTGCTATTCGGAACCCTATTGTTATTCTGGGGAATGGTACGGCTGTGTGGTAGTGAGAATGTACGACTTCCGTGAACGTAATATTAGAGTAAGGGTCCAAAAAATAGGATGATATATTATTGTTAGATATATTAAAAAGATATAAAAAGATATATAAAAAGATGTCACAAAGTTACTAACCTAAACTGTCGTCAAATTTAATCAAGAACCTATGCACCGAATGGAACGCAAACAAGGTCTTAAACACTAATTCAGCTATGCCATAAGGGTTAAGAACACTACAACGTCGTATTTCATGTCGGAAAATAAAAAGACTGTGCGATACTATGTTCAAGGATTACGGAAAGTGGCACCAAATCCTACCAAGAGGTGGAGTAACGCTTTATTCATTATCTAATAGCCAGAATGTCATGAGTTTGGATCTCCTCAGGGTTTCATGAGATCTTGCAAATGATTCTCATCTGGATTGAAACATGCATGTTTCTCCTGAACTTTTCTACGTCAATGTTCAAGCAAATGCACCAGAAGATAATCAAGTTCGAAATATTCCAATTAATTGATGGATTCAAAGGATGAAATCGTCTGATTGGTATACTGCTTTTTATTCTGTTTGACAACCTGGTCACCAGATTGCAACGAGTTCTGGTGAGCCTAACAACCATTTCGGCTATTGAGTGCGTTAACACATCACACCAAACGCACAAGGTCAAATCGATGTAGACACAATAAAACCCTTACTCCGGAGAGCCCGTTAGAGTTGATAATCAGCAAACAGCCTTCTTCTTTCGGCATGACGCTTTGTAAGAAACACGTATAGCCTATTTTCAAAATGCTAATTACTTCTGTCACTCCGTGGAATATTTCATGCAGTTTGTGCCTCTTTTGTCTCGGAAACTGCCTACCACCTTTCGGCATTCTATACGGAGTAATGATAATGGTAGTCAGTGTCTCTGACAAACGGAACAGAAAACGAGAATTTCTACTGAGTAACACGCATTTACTAGGCGGACAAAAGTTCCCAGAGGTCATCAGCACATTTTCACTCAAATCTTTCAGGGACTTAGAACGCAAAGTGATCGAAAATCCAAACGAATCTTTTGACACGGTAGGGCTCTGGGATTCATCGTTTAATAAACATAAGACAAGATTTTGGTGGAGAATTATGCATGCATTACAAAAGGACAGTTTTCTTAGAACGCAAAGTGATCGAAAATCCAAATGAATCTTTTGACACGGTAGGGCTCCGGGATTCTTCGTTTAGTAAACATAAGACAAGATTTTGGTGGAAAATTATGCACGCATTACAAAAAGACAGTTTCTAAACGAAATTCTGGAGTTTTTCATTCGCGGTGTGACAGTCTCAGTCAACCAACAACTGACAGGGATTGTCCTGTGGCGCCTATTTTTTCGTCTTCTCTTGGAGAAATCGTCTGAAAAACGAATTCCAAAAAGATAGTTTTGTCCGTTGGGATGTCAGAAAGGAAGATTTTCCCCCACTAGGACAAAATTGCTGATAAACAGAAGTTTAAGTGTTGTGATGGTGGTGATCTAGCCATGTGTCCGGGGAGTCACAAGCCTTTTCAGCCCACCTTGTAAAACCAGGAAAGAAACAAAGTTACTAAGGGTGTAACACTAGCACTAAAAGCAGGCACGTGCATTGTGTCATCACCTCAATGCGCAGCTTCCCCGTCTTCTACTTTCCTCCATATCAATGCTATTATTGTCAGGATTGGGTTGGTTAGCCTACTCTAGTTGAGTGTGGGAATTATAAATAGAGCTGAATTTAAATTTTTGACTGAACGTGAAATAAAAAAACTTCAATTTGCAATGTATACTTCACGGTTAACCTTGGTACGAAAATCCGACGAAGGGGTGAAATAATAATTTGCTAGATCGACTGTGGTATTTTACATAGTAAAAGCAGTATAAATGGAATTTTATTTAGATGTAAACGACAGCTCACAAAAGACCACAGAAGAAATTTTCTGGGAGGAATATTGCAGTCATCGTAAACATGAAAGTAAAATGCGAGAATTTGGGATGGATTGAGTTGAGTCTTCACCAAATCCATATTAGAGTGCCAGTGAGTGTACTTATCAAAGACGTTTTCTACTTTGTCAATCAGTTGGAAAATGTTCAGGACCGATTGGGAAGTCGTCGTTTCAGGGAGGTTGGTAAACAATCGGTGGATTTATTACTGGGCAACGTTTCGCTTTTGGCACAAAATATTCGTCATTCTAATTGAGTAAGCAAGTAGGTTGATTGGGCTTTGAGACAGACAGGGAACCAATCCGTGAGATTTCTTATGACCAGTGCTGGGTGTTCAGTCTGATGTTCCTGTTTTTCGGTTAGTGGGGATGACTAACATTTGCCATAGATTGGTTAGGGAGAGGATAGGTCTTCATGCTGAACCCGGATTTTTCGTCCTTGCTTCTACAGTCTAGGACATCTCAATAGGGAATTCCTCTTTGGGTCGTCAAAGGGTGCTGGGACAATTGGTTTGTGGATGGGTGTGAGGGTGGTTAATTGGATCTAATTCTACTTGGATTTTGTACTTTTAGACGCGGACCATTTCTCTGATAACTGCACACCGCCTCGTGTCATCTCGACTGATCTAAGACAGCTCTACACACGCTTGCAAGCTCTACCCCCTCTATTCTATTTACGCTGGGAAGCTTGGCGATTTCCACCGCCTCGGTCACCGGTCGCTGTGGTGTGAATCTTGAAACCCCTTCTCAGGATGTCCACATTTTCTAAATCCATCCTATGCTCAGTGTCTAGTGTCTTTGACATAGATGCTGGGGCCACCAGATACTGTTATTCAAACACTTCAAGAGTAAACTAACAAAACAAGGTATTGCAAAAATTGTAAGATGTGATGTGAGAAGGTACACTGAACGCATATAACTAAAATAGATTCATTAAGGCTTCATAACACAAATCCTGGATTCTTCAAGAAAAATTCGATTGTGTTGGCGTACACTGTTCTTCGGTTGCGGGAGACCAAAGTCAAATATCATAACAAGGTTTCCGAAAACGCTTACCCCGAAAATCTGTATTATTGAGTTAAATACTTAAATGGTTAGTTTAATTCACTGAAATCGTACCGATGGATTTCCCACAATTCAAATCCAGGAGCATTTGATCTAGTTTACTGTGAACAAAAATCAAAAGCGAGTATCCGTTTATTTACGTGAGACAATGATTTCACAGACGGTCCTATTTTATTTTTCGTGTAGAACGATGCAACCCAACTTTAAATGACCCAATTTTTATTCATTCTTTCGATCACTGGTAATGAGAAAGATGTGTAAAATTTCCCATCTCCGGAATAAATTAAACTTTGTGTTTTGAGCACTTGTGATTCTTTCGTAAGTTTCTTAATGAACAAGATCTGAAACACAGAACATTGTGTTGTATTCCGATGCAACCATTACAATTCGTGCTGTCTCAAATTGTGTGCAAGTGCTGAGGCAGGCACTGAACAGCAAAATGTTCGGCTGTTTTGGTCCTCCACACGCACTTTAGGAATCAACAATGAATGCATGTTTTCATGGTCATAGGACAATTAAATAAGGCCTTTTACATAGCTTGCGCTTGGTTTTAGCTATTATTTTGTTGTTTTCTACCGCATGTATTTTCCTTTTGTTGTTTTTTTGTGCCAAACATTTTGCAGCCATGCTGGGCCACAACTATATATAGAATAGTGTGTAGTTTCCACAATCCCAATTCTAAGTATTAGAAATAAGAGAAGGGTTTGGGAACACTCTCCGCAGATAGGAAATTAAAGCAGAGGGCGAATATCTTATCAATCACCCGTTGGTTTTTCATCATGTTTTACCGCTGGCGATCACGTGTTTCTGACCCAGTTACTTGCACAATACCAACGTAATTCAAATTATGCGAAACTCCCAAAAGGTGAAAACGTCCATTAATTTTAACTTTGAATCAGATGAAGCTGTTAAACTACGGTGTTAAAGAATGTGAGCTCTGACTGACAGAAGCAACACTGTTCAATTAGCTTGACATGTATTGCACAACTATGAGATATAAGTCACTCCTAAATCCCAAAAAAAATCTGAAAAACAAGGCTGACCACATTAAACACGTCATACGAAATAAGCCTCGTTTTCTAATAAGGTTTAGTCCGCATCTTTCTGCATCATAGCATTTGGACCAAGTGCAGATCAAGTTCAATTTTAAACTCGGGTTCTGCACAATCTTGAACTTTCCATAGATGGTATCACTCTGTGGTAATATGTGTGATTAGTCCTCATTTGGTGTGCCTTGAGCGAAAAATTAACTGTAAATTTATGTCAGGTGGTTTTATGGAGATTAAAATGGCGTCATCTTGTTTCACAAGCTATGACAGTTTGCAGCCGTTTTGTTGGCGTCAACTACCAACGACCAACAAACGTGAGTCAAAATTATTCAGATGGTTTAGAAAGTCGTACGGGAACATGTAGCTGGGACTCAAAATACAAGGCCACCAGATTCTACGGTATCAATCTGCGAATGAACATTTACAAACGTGTGGAAGGTCATGCTTTTAGTTTTCGAGCAAAATGCAAACTATTTTTTGATCGGCACTCTTTGGGTCAAATGTTGACTTGGGTAGTTAGAATACACGAGTAGACAGAGCAACAACATATTACTTGGGTGCATATATTGACAAATATTCAGGTAATTTACAATCCAGAAAAACGGATGTACCAAAAAATATCCTTCCCGTAACAATACTGGCTAACAAATAGGGTGTTGTGGAAGGGCTCCCGAATAATGATTCTCTTTATAGATCGATAGAACTTCGTTGCAGTGTTGGTCATGATACCTCAGGGAATGAAGTGTTTATCAGCATACATTGATGACGGGAGAAATATAAGTTTTGAAAAGGCCTACAACCAACTAGTTGATGGAAATTAAGACGGGAAGACATCCGCCTCCGCGATAGATTAATTAGAAGACTTACAGCAGAGGCGTAAGGACCCATTATGCGAAGGTCTAACCCATAAAACAAAACGAATGAGCGTGTGTTTTCTGTGTATCTTTTAAGTAGGTGTGAGATTTCCAGAAGTTTTTTTTCACCGGGTTTGTTCACCAGTCTTTCCAGGCATGCCTATGTTAGCTCGTTAGAATCATAGTGGAAAACCCCCTGATGCAACATACAGTACTAACTGGGATCGGTTGCAAGTGTCCACCGTATCAGCTGATTGGAAGGAACTGACAATAATCAGTTGACCAAAATATCCAGGACAGTTCTTAGGCCATTGTCTGAGGTTTTGAATAGACAAAGTGTACTGTTCTGGAGTGAACATGTTCACCAATTTACGTGTCAGCTCTCCGTTCTTAAAATCCTGTTGGGACCAAGGATATGCGCTGCTGACTAGCGCAGATAAGAACGAAACTGAAGCCTAATGTTGCCCACTTCGGTGTGCAAAAACAAAAATATTGCTCCAAAATAGCAAGTTGACTGCTTAAACGACGCAGCGAATAAGCATCCAGTGGATTAGGAGTAGACACTCCCTGTGGACATAGTTGTTGCGGGTTACCGCGAAAGTCAGCTCAACGTTCTGCGGAAGAATACGTCGCACATTGTGGTCATGAAACTAACATGAAACTTGTTAAATAAAGCCTATCTTTATAACTCGGGAGTATTAGTTGACGCAAGAAAATGCAACACAGCTCAATGTTGCCAAATGTGATGTACATTTAACAGGCAAATGAATCCCATGTGGGTAATAATATCAACAGAATAAGATGACGCAAGTCACAATACCACTATACGATCACCTAATGTCCAAGTATCATTTGTCGATAACTAGGTTGAGTGCTACAAAGTGAACCGACCTTTTGCTAGGCATTTTTTATAAGATGTGGAAAAGGTTTTCACTACTGATACTGGGACATAAACCGTAATGGTCCGTTCTTCTAAATCATAATTAGAGGCGTGGTTATCTCAGTTTACGAAAGGTTTTTCTATATTTGAAAATGTGATGCTTCTGAAAAGAGCATCATCATCGAAGTAGTTGAAGTCCTGAGTCCACGCTCCCTTGCTGACTCTAGCGAGGTAATCTTACCATCGACGTCGCCACTACCATAATCACACTATGTATGGTGTAAAGCAAAATGCTATCAGTTTGATTTGTATAACCGATAGCTGCCTCGTGGGATGAGCCGAACGATTCAGTTGCATCACTCATTATTTGTTAATAGTATTATACGCTCTTGTTCAGTTCAGGTGTTTTGGGGCTAAAAGATGAGTGACTTCATATCGTGGCAAAATGCAAGCTAGTCACACTGCTTATGGGCCGCTGGTGGTACTCAGTTATCAATGAGGCGACCTCAAGTTAAGGAGATCCAAAACAGCTGCGCGTTGCATCCCACAATGAAATATATTGATTGAAAAAGTATAAAAAGCTTTTGCTGCTATTTAAAACCTAAAAGCTCACAATTTCGACCTGAAAAGTATTTCTTAACACAAACTGCACGCTAAGGTAAACAAAATAAACATCAACATCCACTTAACGAGTAAAAGATTCTTAATGAACACTTCCGATCAATTTTCCCTATGGGGAATCGCCCCGGCAGCTGGCATCATTGTTTACTGTCGGGACTTAGGCCCCACCGGAGAGGAAATTGATTCAAAACTAATGGTTTTAAATGCTCACATTCAAATAAGCTGAAGTTGATTGTGATATCCCTCTAAAAACTAGGGCACACTAACACGGAAAATCGAAAGTATCCAGCTCTCCTGAGGAAGCCGATATCTCGGTGGACAGTCAGTTTGGACAGGGAAACTGCCGTGGCAGTTTTCTTTGTGGCATGGGTAGTTGTGATGTGATATATTTTAGCATTATTTCTTGCAGCGATCAAAGCAAAAAACGCCAACGTCACAATCGCATAAAGGATGGTATCTAGGGCATCCAGTGTTTTAAAATGGTGTTAAGCAGTTACGCCTGGAGGAGGTCTTGGAAACACAATGCGATCTGAGACCTCTTCGGCAGGATCACAGTGGGTATTCTCTTCATGAAAAAGCCATGCTTCTTATCTTGTTTCTGTCTAATGACAAGCGGATTGGATCTCCAGAGAGAATAAATTAGGACATAAGGCTCTGCTTGTTGGTTCCTTTCTTCTGTTTTTTTATGTTGTACAACGC
Source organism: Opisthorchis viverrini (assembly GCF_000715545.1). Classification (NCBI taxonomy): domain Eukaryota; kingdom Metazoa; phylum Platyhelminthes; class Trematoda; order Opisthorchiida; family Opisthorchiidae; genus Opisthorchis; species Opisthorchis viverrini. The sequence goes on from NW_008751664.1 coordinate 320,911, forward strand.
GATTCCCCATTTTTTATTCTGGCTTTGCGTCTATACCACCTTTCTTGTTTTTGACCTGAACGTAAGCTGTTCTGTGGCCTTTTCATCGGACGAGCTCTTAAAGTTTCGCTATCTTTGAATCTATGGGGACTTTGGGATCCGGTAGGAATTAGCAGTTCCTAAACGGTGTATAGAAGTCGGCNCAGTCAGTTTGGACAGGGAAACTGCCGTGAATAAAACGAACAACGAGGTTGAAACCTCAGCGAAAAATGGACCCAGACTATAACAGAAAGCATACGGAACAATTCGTTTTGAACTTTTTCCAGTTTCCTCACTCATCACCCAAGCGCAAACATGTTCACACGTCTATGCGTCCACCGTACGCCGGTGGGGTAGCGGTAACGCCCCTCATGTCAGATGCCCAGAATTCAAACCCCAGCACGGCCATTAAATACGCACCACTGAAAATAAGTGTGAAAATCTAGTTCATTACTGTTCCCAGTCTGCTTTGATGAGGACTCACCAGAGTGATTCTACCGAGACAGGCGAAAATTCTGCAAGTCCCACAACTACCCACGAATTTTAAGTAAGTTTTAAAGGTGAGTTCGTCAAATTCAGTGTGATAGGTGAACTCAGGCTAGCTGGGGTGTGTGTTCAACTCAATGATGTCCGCTTTGAATTGCCTCGGGGTAAGTAAATTTTTAATGACGCGGAAATACATTACTCACTGGATCTTCACAGTTCATTGGGTTGCTATAAAAATGAGAATTTATCATAGGAAATCCGGAGGCCAAAATGTTGACCTCTTTTTGAAGAATGTGACGCGTCTTTTGCTGCTTTGTGGCATGGTTAGTTGTGATGTGATATATTTTAGCCTTATTTCTTGCGGCGATCAAAGCAAAATACGCCAACGCCACAATCGCATAAAGGATGGCATCTAGGGCATCCAGTGTTTTAAAATGGTATTAAGCAGTTACGCCTGGAGGAGGACTTGGAAACACAATGCAATCTGAAACCTCTTCGGCAGGATCACAGTGGCTATCCTGTTCATGAAAAAGCCATGCTTCTTATCTTGTTTCTGTTTAATGACAAGCGGATTGGATCTCCAGAGAAAAGAATTCAGGACATAAGGCTCTTCTTGTTGGTTTCTTTCTTCCTTTTTTATCTTGTACAACGCGATTCCCCACTTTTTATTCTGGCTTTGCGTCTATATCTCCTTTCTTGTTTTTTACCTGAACATAAGCCGTTCTTTGACCTTTTCATCGGACGAGCTCTTAAAGTTTTCCTATCTTTGAATCTGTGTGGACTTTGGGATCCGGTAGGAATTAGCAGTTCCTAAACGCTGTATAGAAGTCGGCGTAGTCCCACGATTTCAGTTTTTATTTTGCATTGTATTATATTTGTGGTACCGCATTTGTAGATAAACACCTGTTTGAATGATTTTGGCTTCTGGGGTTTTGCGCGTAACTCAACGTGGCCGTACAGATTGCTGTAAATAATCTATATTGCTCTCCACTCCTATTTGATCGGGCTTCGTGCAAGACGACCCATTGGGAACACGGAAGTGAAGAAAAATTTTAATGGTACTCCGTTTGTATAGAGCCAATTAATGTTGCATTGCACTGTTTGTCAGGGGGTGAAAACGAAAATTTGATGCCCATTTACAATGGGTCATTTTTGTGATATATCTTTAACACTGTTCTTATTCCAAGATTCTATTTGTTGACGTTGTGGTGGGTAGCCGCATATGGAAATCCCACGGTGACACCATCAATTAGTCGGTAAAATTTTGAGTTAAATTGTAGGCGTACGTTAAAAGTACTGCGTACCTGTAGTTTCATCAAGGAGAGGCCTGTGTGCGGAATGTCAAATCTAATGAATCACATTAATGTTTACAGTTAATATTGATTAGACGCTGGTGTAAACACGTTACACCGAAGCGTTACAAATCTGAAGCTAGAATCAGGGTCTTCTATCAACTCCACCCAATGCTTGCGTTTTTTGAATTTGTAGACCAATTTTAGCTGTTAACAACTTTGTCTATCCCCATTCGAACCACATTTGCTGGTCTGGAGAAGAGTTACGGAAAACATTATATCCGCCACTTGTGTTATTTTAAAACTATGACAATAATCTGAAGACTTCGAGCCTTAGGTTAGTCAGACATAATTTTTCCTATTGGGTTGGGCTTGCGTCCGCGTGTTAATCTTTGCTAGCAGTATTTAGCCTACTGGTTAAATCGCTGGTCAATGAAGTATCATTTTGGCCTGTTCATAAGAAAACAATAAGTTCTCTTTTTACCCTCGCTTCCAGTTACACTATGACTGCTCTGAACTCCTTTTCAGCGTGTGTGGATTTGATGTCGTCAGTGTCTATTTATGTGACGTCTGAAAATTTTTAAGGACTAAAAATGGAGAACGATGGCTGTTTCATGGCAGAATGTGTGAGAATACGTGAATACTTGTTGGGCGGGTGTTTCAACTACTTCGTCATATCGTAAATATCGTAAATAAAATGTGGGGTGGGAGTCATAGTACTGAGACTCTCATTGTAGGTTCATCGAGGAAAGGTGTGAACACAGCCTCTGGAGTCGGGCGCGGACTTTGCTGGAGTGACTGTTCAAAAACCGCGGCGTTGTTAAGGTACCAGTTTCTGAACAGGAGATAACAATTGGTGTATTTCTACACCCTCAGGGTTGACATGAACAGATTCTCTCAGATAGCCTGGCGACTCCAGTATATTTTTCGTCCAATAGATGATCCTTCATTTGGGCTCAGCTATATTCATTTAAAGGTTGTTTGGTTTGTAGTTTCATTCACAATAATTTGCATTCGAACCTAACAAGTATCATCTTTGTTCGCATGGAAATGTGTGGAAAGGTGGTAGAAATGTAGAATGAGCATAGAAATGTGATAGAAATAAATGAAACTGGTAATAAATCTAGCTTGCCCTCGTGACCTTTTCCCCCATCCAGTCGCTTCGTCATTTGCTGCTGATCTCTATCTGTTTTGCTCATCTGTACCTACCACTCACCTCTCCTCAGTGTGTGTGAATGTCATGAACTAACCTACTTACCCATGCATGTTTGTGCCCCGTTTGCTGAGCCTGCCATAACTTGTTTGGTCATGATTTCTTTGTAATCGCATCGCCAATCAGAACCACGAGAGTGGCCTCGAAGGCGATGTCCACAACCCGCACTGATGAGCCAACACTCCGCTCGCAGTTGATCGGTGTGCGCTCCTCGACAGTGCACCGTTCCGGTCACTGATTGACTTGAGCACTTGCCTACGCCATGAATACGGTAATTAGAAGGTTGTATGATTTCGTCCACTTTGGTGTAAATAGTAGCACGAACATTCTAGTTCAAGACAATCGGAATCGCCGGACTGACGAGTAACTCAAAGTTCTGTGTCACTAACATTCACATAGCACTTTCAAAGCATCTCCTTAGATTCAGTCGCAGTGGAACTCTGAAAGCATTTCGGAGCGTTATTCACCAGACTTGTGCTCCCCGACAGGTGAACATGTTCGCGATTTCATGAGAAAAGCAGACTTGTGCACGAGATAGAGATATTTCCTCTTTACCTCTTGTCCAGACGGTAAATTGCATCTAGATGTCCGTAGGCTGATCCAAAAGTTCTCTAACTCTCGTGACGCAAATGCTCGAGTTCGACATCAAAGACAAGGGAGACTATATGCAATTTTCGCTTTTACGAGAGCTCAACAAAAGATGCATATTTCCGAAAAAAAATTAGAGTTAAGCTCCAGACATCTAACACGCCAGTTGAGGAGATTTTGAGTGTTCCGCCAACGCCAACTGGATGCTGGATATCTTAACATGCGAGCGTGTTCACACTTCAGCAGTGTCGTTGGTTCAACAAAAGTCTTGTCGTTTTTCCTTTTGAATCGATCCACTCAACGGAGTTGAGATTTTCTCCAACCATTTGTTAGTGTCTAATCTGTTTTTCTACCCCCTATTTTGTCCAGCATCCAACGACGATGACTATTCATACTCGATGACTTGACTCGCACTTTTCAAGCTCCAATTCCATCCAAAAAAAATTTCAGAGCTTCGCCATCCGGTCTCATATCGTTTAGTTATCTTTAGATAGTCTAATATTTGATAAGATTCCATGAAGTTTATTGTAACAACAGTCAGTTGGTGGGAGCTCGATTCATTATATCACCCTACGTAATTCTCTCAAAATCTGTTATTGGTGATTTCTAATACACAAAGCTAATATGACATTGAATAAACTTTTTGCAAGTCACTATTTTGTTTGCTATATAAATTCTTCAATTTCGACACAGGTTGCAGAACTTTTTTTGCACGGAATCTATGGAGCCGCCTTCTGACTCTCGAGTGGACCAAAACATCCCTTTTTTGTTTGACTTCCAACAAACCTTAGCTATTTTTATTTGTCGTCCGTTAGGGGGTGAGGAATGCCAGCCATCGGGACTACAAGGTACAACGTAGACTGTTACAGTGTTACAATGGAAATTTCTAACTCGTTTCTGTGGCACTGTCAGCTTATCGAAAACCGTAATGTCCAGGCTTTGAATGGAGGGACATTAGGATGTCTGTCTCAGTTGCGTCTAGCCAAATTCTGCTAAACGTGTAACAAACGGAGATTTCACTTGGTTCAAAGGTGGTTGGATAGATACATACTTTTACCTGCAGCACGGGGAAATTACTTAACCCCAAACACAGTATCAGTAAAGTGATGGTGATGATTACCATGAAGTGGCGAATGTAGATTTATATCAAAACTCCCGCAGATACAAACTGCTTTCTCATTGATACCAAGCTCCACCATTATTGGATTACGACCACTGTCTTCAATTTTACATGCGTTGTCGGGACGCATAACCCAGCTGCAACTCCGGTTTTCAGTAACTGCCATGACTTTATTTTCCAGGCATTTCGCAGGCAAGATATTAAGCTCTTGTAGACCATTTGGAATCTAATTTTACATTCAATTTAGTTAGGTACGTTTATCCCGAAGGTGAGTTTGCATGGTTGAGATCTGATATCGTAAGATGGACCTAGAGTACCTAGCAGTGGGAATTTTCCGTAAGGTTTTGTTGCACACTAAAACCAAAACGTAGAACGCTAAATTTCAGCCAACGGTTATGATGTAGATTTTTAGGTAAGTGAACACTCTATGAAGCGGTGAAAACTTTCCCTTCAGTTTCATCGGAAGAAAGTAAAAAGCAAAGTGAAATCACATAACACAACATTTACTTATTTACGTTCGCAAATAAATCGAGGATTTAATATGGGACAAATTGTCAATGCTGCAATGTCCGAAGGCGCATCAAAATCAGCCACTCCCTCGTGACAAGCGAAGTTGCTCTAGTTTGCCGTAGTTCCCACGTTTGATTATAAAAAAATTGGTTATCTGAAAGATTGATGTATTCGGTGCACGCCGGAAGGACGTTCTCTTGCATCACGGAACCCTCAACGATCACCATGTAAATCGGATCAAAGATCACCTGAAAATGCAGTATGAAAAACAGCAGTTATAATTTGGTGAAGTCCCAGGAACCGAGGAACAGGCAACGAAATTTGCCGTCAAGCCTGTGTGGAGGTTGGCCACGTCTGACTTTATTGTCTAACTGTATTACCGTTTGCCCTCCATTTAAGTTCTTTTATTTTCACATCCGTATCTACCTGACGAATCCCCAACAAAATTACATGATATATATGTTCTAAAATGAAAATAAGGAGTGTGTCAATTTCTGGCATTGCCAAATATACGACAAAATAGTGGTTTCTGGGTTTCCACTCCCATTCAATACCTATAGGCATGCTTTACAGATCAAACAAACAAATAAACTGCAGGTGACAACAAGGAAATCATGAAAATAATGTACTTCAAATTTTGCTCTGGAATCTTCTGCGCCCAAAAATAACCAACCAGGATAGATTACATTTGCGTTCCTGATAAACCACACAGGCAATTTTCATGTTTGCACAGCTCTTAGGTTGACCTATTTTTACTAATGCAGATGGCTCACTATAGGGACTATATATACGATCGCTTCAGTCTGGTCCCATTTGGTGTTGATCTTGTGCTGCAGATGGCCTTATTTTATGAAAAAACCTTGGCGCAACCAACGTGAGCTTGCGTATTGCCACAAAAATGTTTTGTTTTGGTAGACTCTTACTGCACTGCCACCCACGGCATTTTTGAGTGCTGTGTTCATGTATGTCACCAAGAAAGATTAACGGAGATTGGGGACGCCATGCTTCCGTGATTTGATTGCGCAATAATTCATGCCAGTGTAATTCAACGCCATTTTAAAGCCCTCTGGAGAAAGAATAATCATGCCTATGCATTAAAATGTAGCGCTCATGTAGTGTGATTTGCAAAGCGATGCCCTTTGCCCTTTGTACAGCGAAACCTTTATATTTATAGTAGGGTTGCATTTAATTTGACACCCTGTTGCGACCAACCGAGTACTACATTTGTTCACGTGACTAAGGCTAGGATATCCTGCAGATGTTAAAATTTCTTGGCTGGGTCTGGACGAAATCCGCTTTAGCACCTAATAATACATTACGAATACTGGTTTCGGATGCATGCAGCAGTTCACAGTGCACTTAAGGCACAGTGTCACCATCCGCCCAAGATAATTATATGCGACTCTTAGAAGGGCGTTATAAAAAGTCGCATAATGATATATTTACAGCTACCAATGGTGAGACAGCACAAAATACAAAGCCAGTGACAAACTGTTACTCAAATTTGAAAGCTGATATGACTACACCTCCTCCAATGACCGTAAATCTTTCATGGGCTGAATCCAGCTGGCAATTTCACCGGTCACGAAATAAGTGACTGATGTGCTGTACAACTAAAACCACGTTTTTTGCAAAAGCTTTCAAGTTGATTAAAGGGAAAAAGGACGGATTTTTTCATCTACCATGCAGTTGACCATAATCAGAGATTAGTCACAAGTTTATACATCCAAATATACGCGATTTGCTTGTAGTTACGGAAGCTATTCCATAATCACCATAAGAAGATAGAAGCGATATTGATATAAAAACGATAGGAAGAAATCACATTCATTCCTAAATTTTCCAAACGTCGTCCCTCAGAGAAGCTGTTGAACACTACTGGCCGACTACCAGGAATCTTGTCAAAAAATGGCTAAAATTTACCTTCGAATGATTTACTACATAAACCAAATTCTTTTAGGTGAGCTCCTTTATACGAAAAAGTCCATGGATTACAAAGCCGTGTAAAATTATTTTTTTAAAGCATTTCTACGAAAATTTCATTAATGATCGCGAGTTTAAACGAGTATTATTCAGTATGTATCAACTGAAGTGAAAAGAAAAGCAAAGAAATTACGATAGTCAAAAATTACGATTTTTATCAAAACGCTACCAAACAGACAGGTTTTATTCCAAATTTTAATTGCAGTAAAAATAATTGTAGACAAACGCAGACTAGACAGTAAAGTGTGAGTGCCTCACTTAGGAGTCTCAATTTATAGGTAAGTGGATAAAATAGCAAAACTAACTGATGGATGGATTCAGAGAATTGATAGCATAGAATGATATATATGCTATCTGTTGATTTGGATCAGATCTGTAGATACTCTACCAGAATGAGCTGATTAAGCCTCGAAGCCGCGAGCTTCAGTCACATAATTTAAAAATGAGACACCCGTATAAACATCCAAAGGTGTTTTCCAAATCGGAAAATATATTATTCAAAAGGGCAATGCGTTATTTCGAAAGGTAGTTTAATGGATAATTTTATTCAGAACTAGTTTTATGCACTTCTTCACACTGATTGACATTGGTACATACAAGAGCAGTGTTGTTGTTTACAGCTGAACTGATTACTTGTAAGGGGATGTACAGTAATAAATGACACTAAATAAAAAATAAACAGTAGATAAAAACTTGACATAAAGTCGATAGTATCAAGAGACTGTTAAAAAATCTACTAATAAACCTTTCGCAGCATGGGTCAAATGAAACTTATGACAATTGTGATATTATGACTAACATAAGACTTCGCGCTTACAGAGTAGCAGTGATTCAGTTGGAATGTACGGTGAATTATCAGCAGGTATTTTGAGTAAGTTAACAGTAATCAGCAGTGCATATACAGTCCACCCGAATGACGGGCTCGCCGGCTGTAAACGGCTCTAGTAGGAGCATATATACTACAAGCTGCCAATAGCGTAGTATGTGGTTTTGATGTTCTGGTAATGAATGTCTCCTGGTTGCCAAAATGACATTACAGATGAGCTTTCATTTGAAACGACAGGGGTGCGTTTGCACACAATATGCTTTGCACGTAGCAACCGGGAAGGCTGCGGTTATTGTATGTTAATCACAAACAATTTATGCTACATATTGTATTATACCTATATCATTATATATTATGCCACGTTGTATCTCGAAGTTCGTTAGCGTATTGTATATATTGCTTCCATTCAATTTTTTAAATATATTTCTAGATTATATATGTATCGTATTCATATACGTATTATGTGTTACATTTGCTATCACATATTTTTTTTGTACTATATTTCGAAGTGAAGTATTATATCGCATCATTTTACATAACACCCTTAAATGAGCACTTGTTCCTTGCCATTACTTTAGCTATAAATCGAAATGACATAAATCGAAATGACTGCAGATTCTCCCTCTCCGTGGAGGAAAAGTCAATTATTGTGCGCATTACAAAAAGCCTCTACCAAAATTATCCTTATACTTTGTGTAAACCGTCCATTCGGAACAGAAAAATGTAAACAACATCTAAGGTTGTTTTGTTCTTCTTCTGCAATTCGGTATCGCTGGAAACAAAATGCAATTCACAATCACCCCTAATGTAACGTAGTCAGCGCTAATTTCAAAAATGTCACTGAAATTTGTTTTGCCGTTGGAGACAGGAATCGGTCATTTATTTTCCCTTCTTTCAAAACCACTGCCACTACTCATCCTCCAGAGTTTTTGTTGACTCAGAAGTGTTGCTGAAATTTCGCAACAATACTTCATTTATAACGCAAAACAAGCCGACGTCTTTATAAAGTCATCGATTTTGATGAGACCGTCTACGAAACTTTGTCTTAATTATACAGTGAATAAATTTGTTAGCCATCTTGAATGTATGCAGCTGAAAATAGTCACACAATCGTTGGACAGCAGTAAATTCGTTCATTTCAACATTATTAAACCATCATAACCAATCCCCAAAGTCCCCCATTTGACAAAAGCAGTGGCTGCACTGTGTATTTCTTTACATTCTACATAATTTTGTATGCACTATAAATCTATGCTTTCGCAGAAAACTCATCAAGGTGCGCAAAATCTTTGAAGGAAACGGCCGGGTGGGGAATATTGCTTTGTTTGGATGATCAGTAAACCGTAAAGTTATACTGAATTTGACCTAATCTGAGCCAAATTAAGACTATGCACAAAAAAAATTAGCGCCTAATGTGTCTGAGCATGATTGATCTATTCCGGCGAGACCTGCAACTCTGCATTTTTAAGCTGGTAGCTGATAGTTAGACCAAGCTGATCATAATGTGCGATAATCACAATTCGAAGGCGAAAAATACATGCAGGGGTTACACACACAGAAAATGCCCTCATCAGTCAAAAGTACTTCTGTTTCATCTTGCCACCATGATGCACTTACTAAATTACCTGTCAGTTACCTGCAGTAGGCTTCTTATTTTTGGCATCTTTTCTAAATGCACAAGAAAATGTGTACGCAATATAACTCAATTAGAGTATTTTCCGTTAGCTAACAAGTTCAAAAGTGGTGAATATGAGCCGGTTTATTAATGACCAAATGTCCAAAATAATTCGAAATTACAGTACATTGACACGGTTTCCGGTGCACACCACCGGAAATCTACGGCATGACAAACACTGCTGGTGGTGTTAAGTCCGGATGTTTTCCCAAAATGTAAACGTCGACCTGCCTCCAGTTTCATGCACAACCGTCAAAGCACCGTCAAAACAGAAATCGGCGAACCATTTATAGTCGACTGCGTATGCTTCCATTTCTATTTTCCTACCGGCAAAAACCGTTTCATCGAATTTTCGCAATTTGTTGCGAACAGGGATGAAAATCCTTTCAGACGTTAGGAATATTCATTCTTCCTCAATAAGGGCTATATTCCAAGCAGTTGCGCGCTAATCTTGTCTAACAAGGTTGTCAGTCAGAAGGCTTAAAAGTACGAAAATTGACTGTGGTTGCCTAGGAAGTTCTGTCTGTCAGATTTTGTTCAAGAAAGTGTCTTACTGACATTGAGTTCACCAATTAGCTTACAAGATTTCAGTACCGGACGCATAGCAAGATCTCTTTCAGAAGATGGTTTTCTTTTGCACAACCCAGATGGAGGATTTTGTTGGAGTAAAGCACCCAATCCACCTAGACTGGAATTCAGTGAGAGTGCCTGCATTTCACATCGTTGTAAGATTATAAATGTAGAAAGGTACCCAGTGTGTGTGGTGTAATATTCATAAATTTGATGCTGCGTGCGTTAGCTGTGTTTGGTGTCAGATTGCTGCAAATTTGGCCCTGGGGGCACATTCGTTTCACTCCATGTGGCCAAAAGCAATTAGGAGTGAAAGTTTTAAATTTGTTCAACTCTGAGTGAAGTCAGCCGTGCGCAGTGGCTCATTAAACAGCTCGGTGGTTATTCACATGGACACAACTGTGTAAAATTATCTTGTGTCTACACCTTGTTCTTTTTATTACACAGTAATTGAATTTATTTTGCACTACCTAACGGGATTTAATGTCTAGAAGATAAGGTTGCCAGAAGGTTGGACTGCCATCTAAGTTGATATTCTTCACGGAGGAAATGGGTTGTGTTCACTGGCCTAAGTGGTCAGAAAACTAAGAATATGATTAAATGCAGAAGGTTGAGTCAGCAATAGGAGCACAAATATGTGTCTGTTAAGAATAAACTTTTAGAGCTACTCGTCAATAAAGGGTCATTTCATGTGAGGTCATCTAAACTCCCCTAAACGTTTTTGTTTCGGAATCACTTTGATGTATAAAAACAGATGTTGGGTAACATTTGACATCACCCGTGATCTAGTTCAAGATCCTCCTTTCTTTCACGTCGAGCTTTGACCAGTAAGCGATTCCTGATTAGATAGGGCAAGGAAAAACACCTCGATTTTATTGGCTTGATAACTATCCTCAAAAGCCACCACATGTTGGAATTGATTTTTTAGAATTAGGCTTATTTTTAAAAGGCATATTACTGGTTTTCCTTCTTCAACAATCATTGTGACCAGAGGAAAGGGTGTTATATCCACCATAAAGTTTATTTCATCATTTGGCACCATCTAGTCAGGTTAATCTTTGAAACAGCTTGTGGAATAAATTAATATGGGAGTCGTTTATGATCTGTTTTTCCGGATCGCCCATGGTGAGTCTGGGTTGAACAGGAGTCTTACAAATTGACCGCTCCGTGACAATGCAGAATATTAACAGGGAAAATTTAACTGTTGATACGTGATGTGGAGACCTTGGCTGAACTAACTTCACGATGGAAAGCCAAGGCTTGTAGTATTTATCACAAAGGAAGAAAAATGAAGAAAATCTAAGCGCTGTAGCTAATAAAAAGGCCACCCAGAAAATATAAAAACAATACTCTCGCAGATTACTTGTAAGCAATAATGAATTGTGCCATTCGAACAAAATAACCAGCGACAGATATTACTTCCGAAAAGTTTCATAATTTTCGGTAGGCCACTGGGTTGTAACACCAGTGTGTTTTAGGATCTATTTAACTCATCTTGAGCGACCAGTGCGTATGCAAAATTCTGAGAATAATAAAACGACAAAACAGGATAGACTTGTCTTGACAACTGCACCCATTTGCAACTCATTTTGGTTACCACGAGAAACGCAGCTGAAACTCCAGTTTATGATTTGTTTTAACTGAATGTACTGCACAGAGGCCGCCACGTGTGTCAGTTGGCACGATATTTGAGATCCCGCGGTATATTCTCATAGAGGAAACTACTCACAGGGTTGCAGAAGAGAATGTAGACAGGCCGCGACCGGCTTTGGTCTACTTCGAGCTCATCGAACAGGCAAATTTCATGAGTACCCGTCAATCTGACGCCTTGCTTGAATCAAAATTGGACCGATTTCGACTATTAGATCCATTTTAAGATCAATTTTTATTCACAAGATAAAACCGAAATCTAAAATTATTTGCAAATGAGTGCATTTGTCGAAATCAAATCAAATTTGGTTAAAGTAATACATCAGTTTGACAGAATCTCGAGGACTGCTGCTGCACGATGAGCCTGTAGAAGGACAAAAACGGTCGCGGGCTGTACAACATTTTTCAGCGACTCTGTGAATAGTTTCGTTTTTGAAAAGGTCCGACTTGTCTTTTGAGGGCAAAGTGTTCCTTGAGCACAAGCGTTTGTCGACATTATGTATTGCATCGTGTCAGTGGGTCACTAAACTATAGATCCGTTTTGCTCTTTGGTGGGGGCGGAGGTATACATCCTGCGGTCAGTGAAGCACAAAGGCACACAAATGCATTCGTATAAGAAACGCGGCACCCGGATACAGAGCTAGACTGTTAAATTGCCCCCCAGGTTCTATCTACCTATATGGTGGATAAATACTTTCCTCAAGAGCTGTCACCTTCAACAATGTCGGAATTCTCGAATCCAAGCGGAAAAGCCTTAGGCTCTTAACTAAATAGTAGGAATAGTATTGACGGAAATTTCGCTGGCCTTGACATCAATCATGCAATGAGCGAGCAGCAGGCGCTTGTAGACAATTAACGGTATACAAATTACTGGTATCTCGAGCTGGTGTCGAACTGGTATCTCCTTAGCAGCTTGAATGCGATACCATTCCGTGAATAGCTATATCAGGATACAGGGGACAACAATGAATATCAAACCCTTGAAGACTAGTGCTCTCAAGCTGCTGTTTGCATATTGTTATGCAAATAATCCTGCAATCTAAAAAGAAAAGCACCATATAATTTTCACCTCGTCGGTAGAATAGCGCTGATGTTTTTAGTCTCCAGAATGTGGAAAGATACTTAGATACTTAGATACTTAGATACTTGGAACTTCTTCGTGAACCGAAATTGCGTGAAATTAGCGAAATACACTGATGTGCATCTGATCTTGACCGTAGAAGGGTCATCAATTCAGATAAATGCACACTGGAAAACCGATGAGTTACTGGTGACTTGCCAGATTAGTGTTAGATATTTCATACAAGTTTATACCACTTAATTTGGAGATAGGGATAAAAAGATCACTGGTTTTAAAAGAAAAGTATATAAACTGGAGTCATTGTTTTTCTAATCAGCTGATCTCTCAACCATACCATCGTTTAAAAGATCTTGTGGTCGTGCAGGCGGATTGCAAGCTATGGATTGTCCATTAATTCTGTATCTCTGAAATGACATCTCGATATCTGACGCTTGATAAGTTTAACCAATTTATATTTAGACGTATTTTACTGCAAACTTCAAGGGAGATTTCCCCGAAGCAGAATGGGCGACGTAATTTTCTACCTACATGTCCCATTGTCTAAGCTCGTGTTAGTCCCATTTACATTCTCATACGCACGCTATCATGATCGATCGGTGGTTTGCTTAGGACTGAAATTATATAAGGTTTATAAAGTTCGTGCGGCGTCGGAGATGTATTTACGTAAGTGTTTCATACTATATATGACTCAAAGACAGGTATGCCATTAAAACAACGGAATAACTGAGTTCATACAGGTACATTATTGTCAAAATATATCATCGAAATTTCTAACTGGATTACGAAGGATGAATGTCTGTATATTCTACTATTTTAGCACGTGAAACGTAAACGTGCTGCGCTTTTTGATACCTCTCAATCTCTGCCTTCAATATTTTGTCCAGAGGCATAAATAGAACTCGACATATGCACTCCAGACTCATTGAGCGACGAATTAAAGCACGTTGGATGCAATTTATTTGGGTTGACCTTTTGGATGTTCGTGGATGAGATGTATTTCATTGCTATTATCGATCAGGCTTCGCTTCTGATAAATGTCATATTGACATTTTGCGAGATGAAACACTTTATTCAGACGTTGGTAAACATTCAGGGTAGACTTCTCTGATACGATAGTTGCAGCCTTTTCTCATAGTAGTATTGAGGTTACAGCCTTGTTTTCACTATTATAGTCTTTTTTCTTCAGAATAACATGAAATGAAGCGCTTAGATGGAGCTAGTGCATGAGCAAAGGTGTTGGGACTGTGAGGAGAGAAAAAAGACAAATTGCACCCATTTTAGAAAATTTTCGAAAGCAAAAATACATTGAATTTTTTGTTTTGTAAAGCGCATCCATGAGAAAATAGAAGTTCTAATGAAAAAAGGAAGCAGGAAAATTGGTTGGAGGCCATGTTCAATAATTATGGAGGTCTTTAGTTGGCTTCAATTAAACATTGTGAAATGAATCAATGGTTTTTCCATATGAATTTTTACGACACTGATTTTCCACTACCAAGGTTCGACTGTGAGTAAAACCGTTTTGCTATAAATGTACAATAAAGATAGCATGGATAGTAGGAAACCCACATTGTTTCAGAAACAAACTACATCATTAGGGTATCTACGGAATATAGGAACCTTGGTGTATTCACTTGAACAGTATAACAAATACCGAAAACTACATTATGTTGCTTCTTTGATCTATGATAATCGCAGTTCATATCTTGTTCGCAGTGGTTGCAGATAGGTGTGTACATGGTATCTTCAAACGTGATGTTTTTTCAAGCCGGAGTTATTGCAAATACAGCCGTGAAGGAAGTATGCACTGAAATCCATTTTCGGTTTGGTAGGCGCCGGTTCTAGGTTTGCTAAGATAGTTTCTGATGACCTACAGGGCCCCCTGACGGCCACGGATATGTACATCCTCAAATTTTACTGCAGTGAGATAGAAGGCTGCTTCTCTACATCCAGCAGGCTTACCCCCATTCGCAGAGGACGGTTATGTGCGAAGCAACTATTCGCAATTGCCAGAATACGCCCCCACCGAAGGTTCATAATGGCAGCAATTCGTCTTGAACATGTGTTAGCTCTTGAATTTGGCAAGGCTCGTGGTTAAGATGCGAACTTGCCTAAAAGGAGGTCCATGGTTTTAAACTACCTCTGGCATTTCATAAGCCCTACGTTCTTTTAACGTAATGCTTTGTTGCATCGTTGTTTGCTCGCCTCCAGAAGCCGGCAGCTCAGGTACATCAGGCTCCTCTTAGACAATCGGCGGTTTTCTCGTTGTCTAAGGGTGTCAGTGGTGTTTTTAATTGTTCTTTACCAAGTGTGTGTGACAGGACTCTCTCATATTTGCACTGTTTTTAAAAGCTTATGCTTGGCTCACCAAGTTTTCATCACTGAGCGTTTTCTTCTAGAATGAGTGTTTCCAGTTGATTACCAAGCGGAGAGTAGTCACAAGGTTTGACCGGATCCCTCAAAAATTCTGAATTTTGACTCTCGTAACGTTAATAAATTTTTAATGAACATGAGCATTTTAAAAATTGTTCTTATTTCTCAGAAGGATCCATGGGATATCTGAAAACTTAATCGTGGATGCTGGTCATTTGCAAAATGTTCACTTTAACAGAGCATAATAACTCTCAGAATTTTTCAGAGGAAAAGTATCTTTCGATTAATATTCTTCCCTTATGTCTTCACAAATCGTCAACCAGCGCATCTCGCTCAAGATTTTTTCAAATTAACGAGCTTTTTACCGCGGCGGTGGTGTGCGCACTAATCCATAGCCAATGATGTTTGGTTGTTATTGCGTGAATGTCAGATATATGGGCACTTATAAGGGCGACAAATGGTTGAGAAGAAGTATACTGCGTGCGGTTCATGAATAAGATGGCTTATTATTATTACAGAATAGGAAAGGATTTCATGTTATTTTGAAGTCTGTCCTAATTTGTCCAAGACGGTCCAGTGGAAGTAAGCCTATGGTCAATGAGATTTTAACCTGTATTTCCAGTAGACTTTCGCGAATGAACTAAGCTTTCGGCTGCTGGGCAGATGGCAATGAATCTGTTTACCGAGGTTGGTAGTCAAAACGTTAAATTTCGTCGGAAAAGTCATTAGTGTGGTTGAGCGTTGGCTTTATTACGATCGATGGCGAAAGCTTCACAGGCCAATGTCATGCTCGGCTAATTGCAGCATTCTACATCAACAGTGGAAGAGTGGATGGAATAGGAAAATTCTGATCACATGTCAGCGCGGTCCACATGCACTTACTTCCGGAGTCGGTTCGCTTATGCTTAGCCTTGTAGGGTCGAAATATTTGAATGTCCTAAACGATTAGTAGGGAGGTCATTAGCTAACAGTGGTCGGCATGTGAATTCAGTTAATAGGGTCAATAAGATTCTGCTGCAAGTGACCTACCAAGACCTCAGTAAATAGGACATCCTAAGATGAATTCGATCCCGAACATTCAGCGCTTTTCGAGACCCATTAGGTTATCCTACGAAGACCGATGTCGGAGTCCATTTGTAGCATTAGAGAATGTTATATCCTCCGTAACACAAGCCAAAAACGTTGTCCGGTCTATCAGCTTTTTACTCCAGCAGACCATACTCTGTCTAATGTAGGTTACTCGCTTGTCCATACAGGACTACAATTTTTTTACGTACCAAATGTTGTCATAAAGGGTTACTCAAAAAGAAAGCTGGTTTGTGCGGTGTCGTCATGATGTGAGTTCCAGTTACTTTAAATGCTTAATTATGATAGGTAGAGCAATATCTGTTGGAGTAAACCACTTTAAAAGTACGATTTGGCTGTTTTCAGCTGTCCTTTTTGACAAAGCCAAATTTATGTGCATATGAGGGTACTTTTCAGAGGCAGCATTTTGTTTTTTACGGCCTCAGCTCTGCTCCTTCGGGTTTAAGCGGGACGAGGCTGGCTAACAAGCAACTCACTACCAAGAGTTTGTGGCTTCACCAGTTGTTCCTGGGATATCGTTGACGAAGTTGGACAAATTCCCAGTATCCGTCCGCCAGTCATGCATGCCTGAACTCAAATGAACCCACGATTACGGAATGGTTGTAAAAAGTCTTTTTCGCAAATTTTAGCTAGAAGATAGAACACCTTTTAACAGCAAGGATAACTTATTTGTTCTCCAACTCACGCTGAGGGAATAGTCAGCTGTTCTGTAAATGAAAACCAGTCGACTTTTCTCGAGTATTCACATCAAGCTGAATGTAGCTAGTTGGATTACTTTACTGACAAATCATATTTAAATCACTAAACAAGCCAACTGAACAGTGGGATTCATCACTGATTTTCCGCGACAGCTCACTTCAGCGGCGTGCACATCCTCATGTTTGGGTCAAAAACCTCCAGTTGTTTCACCAACTCATAGCTTCAAGAAGGCCAAGTAGAAAGTCTAAAAAACCATTTTATGTCGTGTAAACCGAAAACACCAATGGATGACGTCGAAAACAAAGTATACCTTCAGAGGAATTTGTCTTTTGTTGCGTCAGTACGGAACAAATGACATACAATATTAACATTGAAAAAACCTGTAAATTGATAATAAAATTTGCGTACGCCTGAAAATGTCCGAAAATTTTAGTTATTACCAGTGACATCTTTAAACATCAGAATGACCAGACCGCACAAAAATACTTTTCAGGTCTGCTTACCAGATACACGAATTTCCGGTCTATTGTTTGAACAGACGAGTTGTGCTAGGCACTCGTGACTGTGGCTATCGTCACTCAGGTCTATGTTCACTAATGAAGAAAGACGAACGGGTTAAGACCATCCCCTTCTCGTCGCCCCTGCCAGAGATTAGGTGAAGTATAATTCACCACATTTAAGCAAGATTCTGCAAACTATTCCAATCCGGTTACGCAACATTGCACGTAACTTCACGGCTGAAATACTACCCAACATGCAAAACTAGGCTGATTTTTAGAGAATGTGCCTTTCTCGCTAAGAAGTACAAATTTTCACTTCTTCCACCTGGGTCTATGTAGATGACTTTGCGACAATCAGAAAGTGTATTTGACCACTTATGCGTGTAGAAATGTCCTCAGCAGTTAATAGTTGTTGAATTTCACTCCTTTTCTTCTTGGGGTTTCCTTGGACACACCAGCAGGCAAAAAGGGATAGACTTACTAAGCTTTTAAGTGATGGTTTTCAAACATCAGCTGGTTTCTACATTGATCCAATTACGAAGTCAGGCACTGAGAAATCATGTGCTGCTATGGCTCATCGCCTATGAAATGTACTATGAAATACGTATTTACTTGCTTTCTGCCATCAATATTTGTTCTCAGCGTTAAGTATCTCAGGTACTGAGGTAAACTTCATACGCGTCTAAAGTTCCGCCTTAGGAGTATAAATCTCCCGGGCGACCGATCCATGAACGGGCACGCTTTATAAAAAATATACAAGATAATTTGAGGTCGTGGAGATTCCAGTAATTTGAATGCGCTTGCTGTTTCGTGGTTGTGGTCAGTCAACCTCATCTTGGACTGAAAATACTTTAGTGGTCTTTCCGGATTGTTTCACGTGTTCGTTTTAAAGTATACGCATTTCGTAATATATTAAAGTTTCGGCCAAACCAATCAACTTACTGTGAAAAAAATGAAATTCTGCAAACTCGAAGTTAGCTCGCTTCTAAATGGCCACTTAAATGCGTGGAGGTGAATATGATCAAAGTATTCGTCAAAAATTCATTCTAGGGGCTTTACTTACAAAACGAAACCTAAAAGAAGCTCTTGTGCACAAAACAAGTGGTACTTATTCTCTTGGAGCAGCGTACCGTGAAAAGTCTCCAAAATATCTCTGGTGTCTCAACGGTTTTCAAACTAGATAGTTCTTTAGTGAAGGATTTTGTACATTACAACTAACTCTACTACCAAGCGATTAACTCTGTCGACGATTTCAATGTCGCCTGCACAGCATAGAATGACGGGCAAAAAGGTCATGTATTATTCTGCAAGAACAACCCAGAAACCAAGCCAGCCGAGAGAACTGACCAATAACTGAGTCGTCGCCTTACACGCATTGCCGAGAGAAATATTCGTGCTTAAATCTAAACAAATGCATTTTGCATAGGAATTTGGTTTTCGTTAGAAACTTAAGCGCAAATCACGTTTACGATATTCTTCATCTGAGTGCGCTGCACAAAGGTCGCCTCATTTTTCGATTGGTACGATGCTCGAGATATCGCAGTATTTACTCACATAGGAAACCACTCACAAGGTTGCTGAAAAGTGTTTGCCCCAAGAATGATGAAACCAGTCGTGGGCTTTCGAAGAGCCTACGTCTAGATAGAACAGTGCGCTGCACAAAGGTTCGCCTCATTTTCCATTGGTACGATGCTCGAGATATCGCAGTATTTACTCACATAGGAAACCACTCACAAGGTTGCTGAAAAGTGTTTGCCCCAAGAATGATGAAACCAGTCGTGGGCTTTCGAAGAGCCTACGTCTAGGTAGAACACAAGGTTCAAGGGAAGGTGAGAACTGCGACTGCTTCATGAGCCCAATAAAAGTGTAACCGGTCGTAGGATTTTGAAGATCCTGCATCAACCTTCTTAGTAGTTACCCTTATTTAAAACGGCTTGCCTGGAATTACTGAGTGATCCTAAGCGGTTTCAGCGGTATCTGGGACCCCTGGGGCGGACGATGAGTTTATGCGTGCTATTTCAGTGCATTCACTCAAAAAAGTGATCAGAAATACTGCCCTACGACAATCTGACAAGACAAGCAATTTTGTTTAGCATGAATTTGACCGGTGTGCTATCGGTGCATAATAACCTGACAATCAAAACAGTAAATTAATTAGTTTTCCTCCTCAACGTTCGGTTTACTTTGAACTTTTTGGCGTAGGAATAGGATTAACTTCGCTTTTATACACGTGGGATCCGTGTGCTTACATGAAATCCCAAAAGTCATTAGTGCTACGGATGGTTGTGTTTCATAAAACCGTTTCACTTAAATTATTTTACACTTAAATGTAGGTTACTTATTGAGATCCCTCGTTCAAGCACTCAGATGTCTTTATGTCCGCTTTATCGGTTCTGCTAGACATCTGCTTCTTTAGAAGTAAACTTGCGTCAGTACAGGCCTCCTATTTAGATAATAGTTAGCAGTCAATATTGTTAGACATGCAGCGTATATATCTTGCCACCCTAGCAGTCTGAGGCAAACCACAATTACCAGGTCGGTATACAAATTTATCTTCGTGGTACCTCAATGGCACTACCATTGATAAAGCGTTCGGTCGAAAGATAACCTAGCTACGTTGTGGTCGAAAACGCGGACACTAGGAACGTAGCCCTCCGCGACCGTACTACATATCATTTTAAACGCCAGTTCTGCCTACGCATTCAGCCCTTTGAGTGTAGAACAAAATCCGTTTGGTAAAATAATTAAGGATCTCAACAGATGCTTTGATAACTTACCAACTGACTATCTTACCTATCTTCGACATACGTTTACTCTGAGCAGAAAAAAATTAAATTTTGTTTACACATAGAAAACTTCGAATTTTGAAATCCGTATTTTCTATTGAAAACGACATGCTGAAAAGTGGTTGTTCGGTAATTTGATCCACCAATATCGTGAAAAATTTCTAGGCAGCACAGGCATAGCACAGAAACATGCTTCCAAATAAACCCTTATTAGCTTTCTTCTTTATTTGTCAAAATCTTCTGGTTCCTTCAGATAAGATTGGAGCCGGAAGCCAGTTGGCAGCACTGCATAACATGTCAGATACAAAACAATAAATGAAGATTCACTGTGAATAATACTGACCAGCCAGCAGAATCGGCGAAGTGATGAGTCACAGCGTTTACAGCCCTATTGTATGTTTCACACCTGAACTGATATTCAGAAGTGTTCGCTGGTACCCTAGCTCATCCCATACAATAGCGGACGGAATCAGGGGAACTTATGCTAGAATATGTCGCACCACACAATTGAGAAATGATAAAATCGTTAAATCATTGTCCGGTTTTGTATGCAATCTTATCAGAACCTGAGCCGACAAAATGAGTACTACGACATCCAAGAATAATAGCGATTCATAAATGACACTGTTTGCTGTTGAATACCATCGTTACACGGTGCCATGTCCACGACCAGATGCAAAAATAAAATACAAACATATAGCATTTGCTATCATTAGCATGTCACTCCTGACAATGCAATGCTCATAACGATGACCATCATCTTGCTTTGCATTGATTATTGCATATCTTGTAAATATCCACAAATAACAGATGCTAAATAACAAATGCTAAATATACACACACATGCGAAGACGATGTGCACAACAAACTGTGTACTAATTATGTCCTTCTGTATGGAGACAAAAAGCTTCCTCGTCATTTGTCAGGCTTGGGTCAACAGCTACCAAAGTAGAAAATATTTCTGGAACTCCTAACTGAAGTGGTGTGAACTTGCCTCACACTTCCTTTGTTGTGAACGTAATGTGGGACGCTTATCAACTCACACCTCGCGCACATTCAAGGCTTGCCTGCATTTTCTTGATCAGAATCAACGGTACAAACAACAAAGTAAATAACCCTCTGTCGTTTATGATTATCACTTTCACACACTCTTTGGGGCTGTGCACATAGTCTCGTGAAAGCAAGACTGCGGGTGTGGCAACCGCAGTACTGTTTGTGGTACGCTGTCGTCTACTTTGGCTTAGCAATTTTGCGTGTAGCTCAAAGGCGGTGAAATTACAATATCTAATAGTCTCACGAACAGTATCCATACAAATGGCGTATCGACAGCATTTATGGGCATAACAATCATATACGTGAACGTTTTCCGTAGCCCAACTGCATTCATGATAGCATGGGTAACGTACCGATCATACAATTTACTTCAGCAACAATTTATGAGTTCCTAATGGCTAAACCCCATCTTCTCCTCGGTACTTGTGTTGCTACTTCCAAATGAAGATACTGATCACGCAATCACTAGTATTTACTGGAAATCATGCCTTACCAAGAGGTTGAGCGGTGAATTTTTGGAGAGTATCTAGCACCCATATGAGTAGCGCGTAACACCAAAAAAGCCTCATATCCTGAGGAAATCTCAAAGGGTTCTATATGTTTCAGCGGTAAACTCAAGAAATTCAAAAAGCTTTGTATGCATGCATGGTGGCAATAAGTAAATTATAGCGTTCTGAAATATTTATGAATGTATTTAGATAACAGATCATTCTAGCGGCGAGAAAGAGCATGAGAGTCCATCTAGAATTCGATATAACAGACATAGCAAACTGGCCAATTATTCAAGCAAACGGCAGATGAACAAAACGCTGAAAGACACTGCTGTTCGGCTATCTGCATAACTTACGAAATGGCCTTTATAAGCTCTGTTGAGGATTTCCCGAAAATAAAAAAATTAAACTTCTAAGTGTTCTGCCTACACAACCAAAATAATTGGCCAGTCATATTTAAGGATCGTTAAATTAGCTTGACATGAGCGGCTCCATCAGGTCATTGTGTGCATCCCGTCCCACTGGCTCATTTCACTAGGTCAACAGTTACAAATAAACCTGGTTTTACGTTGCGTAGGTCTCAGAATTTGCATTTACTGTCAACGGAGGGATTTTTAAAAACAGAGGAATTGCATGAGCGGTTTATTAACTTGTTACAAGACAAATATGGCATTCCTTTCGATTATTTTGTTTGGCAGAAACCTTGGCTGTCCAAGACTTTTTTGAAACAACAATTAGTTAGTGTAGTCTAATTATTCGCAAGATCCGACAAACATATGAGCTAGTATTTCAGGTTATTCAGTGAGAAGGTACATAACGATCCAATCGGCAAAAGCCACTGAAGTTTGAATACGCCGCCAATGGGTCAGCCTAAACTTGCTTACTTGGCACTACCGTCGAGAGTAGCGCCGGGTGCTTATAATGAAAACCGCAGGTGCATAGTGGAGAATTCTAAAAGTTCACTCAATCTAGCGCACATGCCAACTGACGAATACCACTCACCGCAAACACGTGGTTTCTCTAAATCTCTGTGTACGATGTTCGAGTGGTATAATCCGTAGACAAAATGTTACTTCTGATTGGTTTACCTTTATTCGAGCAACCTTCACAATTTTGTCCCGCCACAGGCGTCAAATGTTTGCACATAGGCCGCTCCACGAGCCCAAGTTGATCGCCGCTTTTTTTACTAGGTACCCCACCGAAAACACCCAAAGAAGAATGGTAGGCATTTGAGTGTACTATCCTTCCGTGTTCCGCACCATGTGTTCGGGTCCAGCGGCAGCATAAACGCTGCAGCATATCCTTCAGTTGAGACCGAAATCGTCTACCCAGAAACACATAAATGAAGAAATTGACTCCACTGTTTAAACACACGAGGGCATTCGTCACTGGTTTGGTAATGTCAATTGCACCTCTGTGTTGCAAAAGATGAATGACTTGATAGCCAACAGCAGGAAGCTCACAAATCAGGTAGATGACTATAACGCCAACACAGAGACGATTCACTTCTCCACTACGAGATCGGGTGGACTTCTCTACTCTTACAAAATATGTGTGATTTTCAAAGTTCTCGGGGGTTAACCGAGATATATTTGGCCTGTCATCCGTCTGCGTGCATGTTCGAGAACACTGATCCAATTGTCGATTAGCACAGTCGATTCGAGCCACAATTTGCGCTCGTCGCGCATTCGCATACTTTATACCACGAATCAGCAGTATGTTTAGTATGCCGATGATGACGGTAGGAAGAGCCACTATCAGCACGGTATAACCAATGAGTCGATAGAAAAGCCTAAATGGATAATTTTCTCTCACCCATCTTCTCAGCAAACTGTGGTAGATCAGAAAGAGCCTCTTCTGATGCACGTGTTCAGTTGATTTGGATCCGTAACAAAATAAAGGAACTGCCTCTACCAATAGAAAATGTGGAATGTTGTATAGCGCGCACAATATACACAGGCAAATGATGGCAATTCTAGCCTTTCCTCTGGTACAGATTGTTGGGGCGTGAAGCGGCTTGCAAACTGCCACCCAGCGTTCCGTTGTTACAAGCACAACCATCCAGTTGCGTACCATGCGAACCGTCATTCCAGCACCGTAGAGAAATTTGCTCACATGGGCATAGAAGTTCATGTAGTTAATCCAAAGTATGAATACAGAAAATGTTCGTAGAAACTGGAAGAACATACATCCAATTAGAAATAATGTATCCGAGACCGCTAAGCATGTTAGGATAAGACTGGTGGTCCCGTGAGATCGATCTCGGATAAGAACAAAACAACTCAGGATATTGCCAGTTATACCCGATAGCAGAATCAACCCAACTAGGACAACATCGAAGAAGAAGTTATAAATTTGAAGCCATCTGGGTTGAGCAAGTTCCGGAATTGGTCCGAATGGGTCTAATAGCAGTGTATTATTTGGCAAAAGCTGGGAAATTCGCTTGCAGGCGGAAAGTAATTCAAGTAACTGGCTGGAATTTAACTGAGCAGGCTCTATAAAGAGTGATGCATTGACTGAAACTGTTGGGTTCATTTTACTTGAAACACTGAAGCTGAATGCTTGTGCATATTCTGACATCCTACTTGCCATGAACATATACGTTTAGTCCTCCACATCTATTTGGTGCTTCGTCCCACCAATCACAGGATAGCTCCGGCCAATATCTGATTGGTTTCAAATAGATCTCTCCTGCCACGTTACTCGAGTAGCTAAAATAGCCTTGTATATGGTTCATATTTAACGGAATACTATGAAAAAATCGCAACGTTCCTAGCACGTGTCAACAGTTTAGTCCCGTCATATCAGTATGTTGGTACAACACTTGTCCAACATGTACTACTCTATTGTGGCGCATATTTGAGTGATTGTGATCCATCGCAAAATAAACAAATGAACAGCACCTTAGAATAAACTGTGTGTGGAGTATCTTACGTATCACAAATTCTCCGCGTTATCCGAAAAACTATAACCCATAGATCCCGCTAGTATCTCCTCATTTGCTACCTTGAAACAAGTTTGAATAAAAATAAAAAATAAAAATAAACGTGATGAAGAAGCCTCGACATACTATACCGATGCAGTCAGGTATACTGTATGAAAGGCTTATTAGCTGGCTAGAGTAGTGATGATGTGCGAAATTCACATGGAACCATGTCTACGAGAGTTGAAGTACTGGAAGGACCCGGGTTTCACGCACCACGCTGCTTCGTGACAACTCTCCGAAAAGGTTTTGAGTGAAACGGAATTCTCACGCTCAGCAGTTTTTCTACCGACAAAAACAAAAAGCTTGCGTGAAACCCTATTATTTGCTAGCATACAGCACTACCAGAAGTTTGGCGGAGGTCCGTTGATTCAGGAAGTTTGTAGGGGAAATCTGGTGTTCACCTCACGTAAGAGGAACTGTATTCTAGTGTCAGTAAGCCATTCTAATTATCGTTGTTTTTTGAATGATACGCCTTTTGTTTCTGACTAAAAACAGCTTGTCAGGAGAAATTCAACTGTCCAAAGTGCTCGTCCGTTGATCTGTATTACAAAAATAATGTTTATTTTTAACCTATCTGGTAAATGATCCATGGATCTAGGCAATTCAAATTATAATTTTTGACTTGGCATGACCTACGGTGAGAAGTGAGTCTATGAAATCAAGCTTTTATTAACCTTTAGATTGCTGCTTAGAAATAAAATCCTGCAATCGATCTCCACAGCTATTACCGGCTTGAAATACCAGTACTTTTCATTCCGTCAATTGACAGTCGTCTTTTGTGAATAAAAGCCAAAGTCATCCAAATTCAAACCAACCAAAACAGATAGTTTTTTGTTTCTTCGTGCAAACGTGATCTCCTGGAAGTGCTTCTGATTGTGACAGAATTAAGTCCGTGCATCCACTTGTATTCAGTATATGACCGGTAGAGTAGATATGTCGTGAGCAGGAGTGCTGTTTGCCGTAATACTAATGAACTCATATTGCCCCTAACTCATGCAAGCATCTTCTTACTGATTGGAACAACTGAAATCCCGGAAGAGTATTCAAGTTCTGAGATCACCTTATTAGCTTGCACAAAGCATTTGCAAAAATAAGGTTAAGGGAAGAATTAAAATCCTACGGTGTTTTTCACAAGGCGAGTAAACAAGCATAAGATAAGATAATCCTTCAAGACTTACCGCACTCTTAGTGGAACAGAGGCGTAAAGTTTGATAGGATCATCATGCGATTCCAGACAATAGTCTGAAAACTCTAGGTGTTAGCAAGGGAGTATAATAAATGGTGAGCACACATGAAGTGAACATATGGTCTCTTTGAGGAGTGATAACGTGTTCTAGGTAGAGCTTTTCAGGAATTCTCTAGTAAGAATTTCCCCGCAGAACACCTGTCAGCCATTTAGCTAACTGACAATATGGTGAACTGCTCATAAACACAAATGGTTGCATTACGTTTGCGCGTCTTATGGATTTCACGAAGTTAAGATATTTTAGAGTAACATCGTTGAATCTCTTGTTTGACCTTTTTATAATTATATTACAAAATTTCCTTAACCCTTGCAAAGATTTTTGCATCGGATAAGTGAACAAAATCTCACTGAATAGAAGCAGCTTCACCCTGAAGGCGTTCTTGTTTTTACAAGATGCCTTGGACTACCTTGACCTAGTTCAGTGATTAAATTTTACTTGCTTGACATTGCGGTTAGTTTTCTAATCGAGATTGATGGTTTGCTATGAAATGAGAAAAAGTGACCACATGTTTTAATAACCTGGATAAGTGTACGAGATACAGTCACTTGCAAACTGATTAGATTTTGCGAGTGCCTCACCCGGAACCCAGCTGAATCCCTAGTTTGCGATGTTTCTAGGATAAATGTGCTTTTACGGGCATCAGTGTGGGGTAAGGATGGGTATTTTATGCTTTATTTAGCAACTGGTATATTCATACGCCAAGGAATGTCGTAAAAAATCGTACTGAGTTACTTTTTTTAGGTGAAAACAATATATCTAGATACCACATCAGAATCCATGAACACTTCACCATGCACAATATCTATGTTGTCCACCTAGTCATTTCTGAGCCTGAGGCCAGGTGTTAAAGAGAGGTTGCGCTCATTAGTACTGGGAACTGGTACATAATCAACCAGTAAGAATCACACCGTCAACCCTCCTAATTTTGGACTTGTTCGTACTAACAGGATTTAAACAAGATGGTAGCAAGTAGCTGTACAACGGGAAATTACTAATACAGTTTCCGCTAAGCTACTGATACTGATTCGCAGTTATCGTCGTTGAACTATCTTTATGCAATACTTACTCATACACAGGCGATATGAAAGCCTATAAAAAATTACCCGAATTAAACAAAACATTTGGAAAACCATTCACCTAGAACTAAAACAATATTATCACGTTAGTTATCTGCTCTAAAAATACTTGAGTTTGACCTGTCATTCTCAGCACTTCGTTATACACCTACTGTTAAACTGTGGATCTTGCCCTGATCTAATTCGGTGTATCATGTATACCGCATGGATAAAACATGCACAGCTAAATAGAAACTGAAAAACCAAGCTATCATGCAACACAACCAGTGTAACAGCTTGTAAACATTAGGTGGAGCTTATAAGTAAAACTTCCGCGAGACAGACAAGCCAGTCTTCCTATCGTGGATAGCTTCCTCAATGGGTGCAATTCGGATGACTAAAATTTTCTCGACGTTACAAATACTGTCTGCTTAAATTCGATCTATCTTGTAGACAAATCCAATGGCATTTCTTATGATCCTCTCAACAAAAAAGCGCTTTGCAGAGAACGCACCCATATTTGACTCTATTCTGAACGAGTAGAATAAGGACCTATCAACGTTGAGTCTCGCCCGAAACAGTGCTGCGACTTTGGCAACACCATCGATCATTGACATATTCCTATTCTTCCGATAAGTTCTATTAATCATTCCCAGTCTTCTACATAAACAGAGGAAAGTCACCTTAGCTAGAATGCCTTAAGTCTATGGTTGGTTTTTTTGGTCAATCGTTGTGTCTACTTTAGCCGGATTTGATCCACAGTTATGCAGATGGTGCCCCGATTTACAGTCACTGCCAACTGCTTTTGCTACATATTTGGCGTCCCAGGATAGAGTACTGCTATGTTTGTACAATCTTGTGACCAGTTTTCACTCTGAAGACCTACTGCGATATCTCGAATATCGTACCGACTGAAGCAAGTGGCGGCCTTTGTGTATCACGTTCGGTTGAAGAAAATCATAAACGAGAGATTCAATTGAGCCGCACGCGAAGGCAACTGATTTGCAAATGAGTGTATTTGTCCCGATTAGTCCGATTTGGGTTCAAGTAGACCATGAGGTTGATTAGTCCCAAGAAGGAAAAAACCAATCGTGAGGTGTCAAAATTTTCCAGCAACCTTGTGTGTAGTTTTTTTAAAAAAATTGTTTATCTCAAGGGTAAGATCCAGTTAATGATTTATCTCGAAGTGCACCCGCTGAAGCGTCAAGTCTGCCATCTTGCGGCGCTAAATGGTGCTCATGTGCTGAATAATCCGCCCTGTTTTTATCAGCGACAATGACGATGGAGGGGAGGTCAAAATAAATTAAAATGTGCAGACCGATAAACATTTAGTGCTATTATCACCACTTTATCGACCCAGTGAAACTGTCTCCATAACGAGGAACCAGTCATTCAAGAACATCTTTATAAGAGGCGAGCACACGGATAATTTTCTGAAGCCTCTCTCTTCATCTCTTCAAATAATAACCAGTGATACTAAACTTGCATGCGAACAAAGATGAAGCCACGCCTCAGTGTAAACGTAAAACGGGGCAGTCAGATAATTGTTTTTGAGATTCTAAACACAAGTGTTTTGTCCATGAACCCTCAGCAAGTAACCGGGAGAACCTGTGTCTTAACTTATCTCTGCCGTTGCGGCGACATTTTCATTCAAAGATGTGTAGGTGTTCTACACAGTCCTTCTGACGTGCAAGAGTTCGAGTGGAAATTTATTGTGACCGTTTGCAGACCCAAGGCAGGATAGACAGTAGTATGAGCGAGATTTAAGTGATTTAGATTGATAAAATTCTGAAAATATTTCACCGTTGAATAGTGGGGCAGATAAAACATATTACCGATATTACCGCTTCATTCAATGAAGTCAGTGCTCAACTACGCGTATACGCACCAGGGGCATTTACCCATCATTACCCATCATTTCAACCAGCCACCAACATTATCAGATTCCTATAATGGGTGGTTCTTGACTTAGGAGTGCGGTTCTGAAGGTCTGGAATAACGGTCATTTATATTAGGCCACAAAGCCAAATGTTCAATGGCGTAACTGATTCTTTCCAACTGGTCGGCCAGAATTCTGTCCGTCGTACAGCATTCAGATTTACGGTTGTCAGAAAAAAAACTCTTCCTAAAATTTCGCTACGCATTTTGCGGCAGTCGTTTTTTGTCATCATCAACTATTTCCCTTAAGAAATGTCCGCCGTTTTCAAACAACTTTGACCACACATCTGTCTGGAGCATACACAAAATCTATTCCCCAGCCTACAGCCTAAAATGTAGGTTTGTTCAGAACAAGCTTGTTTTTTAAAGTAGCAATTGGGAGTTTAGTTTACATGCAGTAAAACTGTCTGGAAATTCTAAGCAGTTGTTAAGACAAATTCGAGTTTATGTTAGTACAGTGTGCATAAAATGTGCAAAAAAATTGATGACTTCCGTAAACATTGGATCTCTGTGTGCCTGCTGCGTGCGGAAGCTAAAATGTCGTTATATATTATTATTCAATTCATGCTCAAAATGTAACTGTAGGCATGCACTAGGGTGCTGCTGATATCCATGCTATTCCACAGCTACCAGAACAAATCCTGCCTGTGCAGTTTTCAGCTCGTGATGTACTTCGCCATGATTGATGGCCAATTGGCTGAAATACCCTAATAATTCACCACTCGCCGAACGATTGTCTGAATCATCCAAACGGCTGGCGAAATTTACCCATTTGGAAATTTGATTGATGTCTGCGGGTAAATCGACTGACTCCAAACCTAGTTTGTTGCTTGTGATATTTATATGAGGTATACATAAAATACCCTACGGCCGACACTAAGTTTCAACAATAAACACAGCTGCAGCCAGTTCTTCATTACAACTAAATTACACTCAGAAATCAACCGGCGCAGCATGCTGTAGACAAAGACCGTCTTGTTGCCCATATTGTATGTCTTCTCAACATTTTGCATGGGATCATACCTAGTCGAACTGCAATCGGTAAAACTGTGCTAATTGACCAGTACTTCCCGACCATCATCAAGTCTAATTCACTGCCAATGGATTGACATCGACCTGGGTTGATCGACACACTCAGCTGATTTCCCCCTCAAACCAGCAGAACTCGTCCGTATACATAAAGCGATGCTTTAGGGTATCAGGACTGACGAAACTGGAGGAACTGTTACCATTCCCCTAATACTTAGCCTTCTGGTGCATTAGTTAAGGTCAAAACAACAAACTCTTTGACGTTTGTTAGCTTATCGCGGTTTTTCTTCGAATGAAAGTAGTCACAGTGTTGCTAAAAACTGTTCAGCAGCCCACATCCGGTTCCAATCTCTTTGGGGGTCTTCGGATAGGCGGAGCTCCAAATTTTCCATCAGCCTCACGTCCCACCTGAACCCGCGTTGTGAGAAGTTCTGGGGTACACTCACTTGCTCACCAGTTTGTACAGCTGAAAAATATCCTAAAAGAGTGATTCACCCTGGAATCAGCTAAGCTTTCATTAAAGAACAAATCGGTGTGCCAGTGAATAAAGTTCGTGATCACCATCGAACAATCATCATAGCAGAACTTCTGCGGTTGTTAACTATGTGCGCTTGATTTCAATATACATCAGTCTTATATAAGTCGTTTGCCAGTGCAGACAATTAAACTGATATTGTTGTATGATTTGCGGTTGCACTTTGATGATTCTTCTACTGCCCGTTCCATTACAGTGACAGTAATAAATTACTAAATCCAAGAGCAGCAAAAACCAGTGTGATTGACCGGTCTAATGGAAACAACTTAGAAGCATCTCAGAAATCCTACCAACCATGTGATTTTCGTCCTTGCTGGTACCCATCACGAGTGCGTAGAAACCTAACCAGTTAAAACCTAGACGCTGTCTCGTTCTAAAGCAACCAGGTGATAACTAAAGAACACTTGAGCGTCAGCTGTCATTAATCAAGACGCAGTAGTTCTCCCAAGAGTGGTAATTAAAACCTAACGCTGTCTCGTTCTAAAGCAACCAGGTGATAACTAAAGAACACTTGAGCGTCAGCTGTCATTAATCAAGACGCAGTAGTTCTCCCAAGAGTGGTAATTACCCACAATGCCATGTGCACACACCGCGGAAACCCAAGCCATATCTGGATATACTACAATAATAGAATCGAACAACTGGAGGGAGATAGACTCCCCTGCTTTATTAACTATGTGATTTGGGTTAGTCCAAAATTGCTGATGAGTAAAGATTTTAAATGAGTGTGTTTGAGAATGTATTAGTTGTACGGTTGCACGTTTCTAATATTTTTACATCAGTGGTTTATACAAATCACTTAAAAGTTCATTCTCACACATAGTTCCACTAGTTTAAGGTAATTTTTCGACTATCCACAAAAATATGCGTTTGTATTTTTAATCCGGTTCAACCGGAACGCAAAGCCTTTCAAGTTTTTCATTTTTTTGCGCCATGTTACTTCATAAATTCACCATTCCTGGCAACGAGGGGTGTGTTAAACTTATGTTCGATTATGGACTCCTACAAGCTGAGTGTCCTAAACATCGAACTGCAGCTCGAGAAACTATCTCCGTTAGACTGCCACTAAAGAGAAGGTAATTATCTCTTAGCTACACTCGACATCCACAGTGCTTACAGACCCTGAGCTGATGGGTACCATTTACCTACGTGAGTGTCTTGATGCGCCTAATCTTATAGTAAATTCTCACTCCAGATATTGGTAATACATAATTTATTTCCTTATGGCAAACGTTTTTGGTTAGATCATGTCTGTCAGTGCCACACAAAGCATTTAATTGTACCTGTTGAGAAGCAAATATAGACAGTACCTGCAATCTGACAGATATTTTCTGAAGGCGATTTTTTTCTAAGCACGCTTCTGGTTACTTTGTCCTTATAGCACCAAATAATTCGGTTTGGTAATGCCAGTTGGAATATGCTACTATCTATGTTTAGCATTGGACCATTTAATCCAAATGTGAAATGGTGTTCTTCTCAAGCTTACCCTCCCAGTTACCTATCTGTCTTTCTGTACCCGTTTATCAGTCTATCTGTTTTTCTACTTATCCGCCTGTTTGTCACCCTTAAATCTGCCATATGGTTGTCTATCAGCCCATGCTGTTGCCTGTAAAAAAATTTGCGCGCACTGATTTGAAGCAGTTACTTCAAGACTAGATACAGAGGAGATCAGACAAAAAACTTTAATGATTGAAACAGAGCGCTACACATTTTTATGCGCAGATTTATTTTTGCAATTCACTTTCCGTTTTGAGGTGTGTTCTGTTGTTGTTCACTGGAGTGGATATGTCCTCGAACCAATGGATTTAGAGGTACGCTGGCTGAATGCGTGTTGCGCGCAACATTTCATTTGATATTCCAGAAACCCCACTCCTGAGATTCAGCCTTATTGAACATCAGATGTTTTATGTAACAAACCTACCCACAATAGACTTTGATGTATCTGACCGCAATACTTTCGTAAAAACTTTCACTGACAGATTTCTGAAAAAAACACAAGTCTTACCAAGCATCGTACCGCACAAGGATCGTAGAACCTACACTCTTGGTTACATGTCTAATAGCAGGGCATATAATGTATATAACTTTAGGTGTGGGATGTCATTATCAGGTAAGGCAGTCAAGGACTTTTGCTCACGTACCACAAAGCTTCTACTACACCTGGTCGTCACGAGTAAATAAATGGTGGCAAATTAATCCATACCATAAAAATCTCACCCGTTGACAGTTTGAATTGAAAATTGCTAATTCAGAATGAATCAATCTTGAGAACAGCAGCTGAAGCATTTGGTGTACCAGGTTGTCAGGAATGAATGCGAAATTGGCAAGCACATATTTCCTCCCGGTCAGTTTCTTCGTCCGGAAGTGCTTTGAGAAAAACTTTGGGGTGGAGGACAAATTCACTGTTCGTGTACTGGGAATGAAGCAAATCCTAATCGACAAAAATTCAAAGCCAACAATTTTCCGATGTACATTTAAAATACTTTTCTCACTGTGAATTTGAAACTTTTGTTACCGTGATTTCCGAGTTGTGACTAACTTGTTTCGCTTGACGGATCAATTCTTTCAGAGTGGCCACTTAATAAAGAATACTCCGGGGGAACGTTTGTTATATGGTATATTGTAGCTCAGCTTCTTTGCAAGGATATCATTCTCAAATTATTTCTACGTTATATTCATTATTATGAAACCGATAAATTTACTGGTGGCTGCAGTAGTGACAGTAAGTCAGTCTGTCAAACTAGTAGGAACATAAACCTATGGGATGTTTCCGACAATCCGATGAGATTAACCAAACATAAAAGTCCGCCTAATAGATGGAATATAAGGAGAGAAAGATAGTCGAAGTTTAACATATGGTGTCCATAGTCGGAGCTAAATCTTTGGTGGCTGAACGCAGCCCCTTTAACAGCCGCATTGCTTTTCTACCGGTAAGACACTAAAATACCGATTTCAAGGAATGCCAGACTAGGTCGTAATCACATATTTCATTATTTTCTTGTTGAAACTTTTTTTCAGGGCGGTGTAGCTGTTCTACTTAAGTTTTATCATTACTATATTTTTATTTAAGCATCATCTGTCAATTCATACAATTATTGACATTTTGTTGATTTACAGCTAGACAGCTGAAAACTGTCGTCGACGAAACGGTGAACATAGTTTAATTTTTATAAGATAAGCCGTTCAATGTTTGAAATAAAGTAAACAGATTTCCAGAAGGCATTTGACGGATTCTTTGGTTAGAGGATCAAAAGCAAACCAGCTGAGTATATTATTGATCCCATCTTCAGAAATTGTTGGATTACCTCTTAGCGAACCAATAAATTCTAAGATTGAATCCAGCAAAAAGTGTCACTTCGGGACGACGTACGCTTGAAATTGAGAAGCTTTCACGGATTGTGATCAACCCCCCTCCCAGGATGGACGTGTAACATCCACGTTTTTACCGTTATTTGATCGAGTCTCAGTAGTTTAGCTAGGGGAAGACCATTTGATATTTATGGAGCTCTTCAGGTTAGTCTAATTTGTAGAGGCTGTTATGAGCAACGGCACTCATAGTTGGGCACTTTGGAACGAACACTGTCACGACAACTGTACTTGTACGCTGGCATAATACAGGCATTGCTTGCCTGAGGTAAGTATCTTAACGTTTTGATTATATGGCACAAATATCCTTTCAGCACGCAATCAAATTCAAGCTATATATCTATCCATATGCACGCTGCATCTGGGACCTAACCACTTGTGGGATTTCTTAATCTCTAAGTATATTGTCTATTTTTGGCAAAAGACGCGCTAGTGCTGATCGAATGACGTAGTGCGACTTTACCATTGATCTATCTTCTAGGACCTATGCAGGAGGCATTTGTGTTTGGCTGTCTCTTCTTGTCTTTCTTCGGTTTTATTTTTAACATAAAACACAAGCAGAACTATAACCGGATTCACTGTTTCACGCTCTGCACCCGTGGTTCAGCGGCATGTTTTTGGTAATTAACCTTTGCAATACATCGTTCTAACCATGTAGTTTGTCAACCAGTAGAAGGTGTTGCAATTTGCAAAAGGTGGTAGTAGAATAAGTGACTACGGTGGCACGCTTACCTTATATTTCATTCTGTCTGACTTCGAAACATTGAGTAACACAGGCCCAGCCTGTACGTTATGATGTTTTGTGAAACTCGTGGTATATAAATAACATTTAGAAAACTGACTTGATCAACTCTAAGGTGCACTGAAACAGGGCTACTACTGGCCCCTATCTGGCGGGACACATTTTGAGAGAACTATCCGGTAGTAGGCCCCTGGTTCCTCATGAAATCGCGCCTAAAATTAAAGATACCAGAAACACTCTTGTCTAACTTCTAGCAGCTTTGAACCGAGCTTTCTCCCTTGTGGAGCACAGTATGTAACAGTCTAGTAAAGTGTCGCATGGAACGAAATCGTATAGTTTACCATAGTTCAGTCAATAGTAAATACTCGTAATTTAATTGAGCACAGTTTCCTGTTTCGTCTCGAAGCAAACCGCCTCTGGGCTGTATGGCGTCGTTAATGTTACCTGTTTTTTCACGGTGTATAACCTCTACGGTATATCAATATGGGAACACCAAATTACATTGGTATCTTTAGAAACCGTATTCACATATGACAATCCCTCTGAGCGCCCAGTAAGTTTCTTCCTAGGTTTATTAGTCGATATTTGACAGCAAAGATTGTGTTCATCTTCACTGGAAGCTACTCTAAGGAAAGGGATACAAAATGTTTACATCTGAATTCTGCATAGGTGAGAAATTTCTGTAATACACAACACAAAACAGCCAGTTGCAATTAGTCCCCAACCAAATGCAGCGCAGCGAATTAACGGATATTTCACGCAGCCGTGGCCGCAAATAACTTCTGCAAGGTTGAGTCGTTTGTGACTAGCATAATGAATGCCCGATCTTGTCTATTAAAGATGGTGTCTTTTCTTAAGCATTTATCGCTACTTTTAAGATCTGCGTTTTAAATCACAATCGGTCGGAGTTGAACTATATATTTTTGGACTTAGAAAATTTAGGTGGACAGTGATGAATAATGCACCACTGAATGTTTTTACTGGAAATTTAAGTGACATAATTCCAGTCATGGCTCAACGTCCACGTTCTGGATTGAAACGTGGGGTGCTGGTAAGCCGGTTAATACATGCAGACAAATTTTGCGTTTAACAAATGCTTATGTAGAGTTAACAAAGCTTGATGGCTAGTGATTATGGTTGCAAAATAGTAAAACGCCTAGCCGAAATCCTATTTACTCATGACCAAGACACCAGAGACGGACTGAACAAAGAGCCAAAATGTCGGTGCCAAACTCAGCCAACTTACGAAGCAAATTCCGTACGGCATGCTTAGGACATAGTAAGGAATACATGCAATAAGGCGTGTAAATCGCTGTGATCGGACTGAATGTTGTGACTCTTCTAGTATTCCTGACTTCTAGCTACGGAAGTCCCCTTAAACGTTGCTTTAAACACCGTAAGTCGTAGAATAAACTCGATTCTAAATGCCCTCATGTACACACTATGCCCAGGTCACCCGGTCAATGTCCCCATCTCTATGTACTTGCCCTGCATTTGGCCGGGTTCCCAAAGAACCCTAGGTCAACCACGCTAGTCACGTGGTATTCTGATATGATGCCCAAATATAACAGCCTAACCGGTGCTCAGAGTTGCAAGTACATTCATTTATACGGGAGATTATGTTTGTCCATTTATCTTTGTACTATGCCGAAGGATTACTTACTTCACTATTTTATGCAAATTAAGCCGAAGTTATAATTGCTCCGGAATGTAAACGATAACTGATGTTGAAACTAGCAGCATGCCTACAAAAACCCACAACAACCGGATTTCATCTGAATAACACGTGCGGGTTAATGAGGCGAAATAAAAAGAGATTTCGAACATGTATAAAGTTAAGCCAAACATCCTCATTTTAGAAACAGTTGGGATTTTGTTATAAATCTGTTTTTTTCATTTAGACGAACCAGTCTATTGGTCAGTGGTAACTTGCCCGCAAGAAAAACTACTTTGCTAGAAAGTATCAGTCGACACCACGAAAGTACTCTCTTTTCTGTACATTCCGAAAAAACCATGGATGATTTCCCCCATGCAGCAGCTAACAGTGCTCCTGGAGAGAATAATTCGTAAACTCTGCGCAAGATTCAAGGATGTGAACTCCAGAGGTAATGAGTTCGAGAGGAACCGGGTGTTATGTTGATCATAGAGTTAAGTAGCCAAACATCGGTAGGTTGGGTCTGAGGATTTCTGTACGCGTAAGTAAACATGGCGCAGATGGTAGCACAAAGTGCCATTGAGACAAACCTTAAACGTCTATGCTACAAATATCCCACTTTTCATTTTGCCCACAAGTTTATAAGTAATCAAACAGCTCCAGAAAATACACAGACAAACTTCGATGCGGAGACTAAAGACTACCACAAATATCGGGTGGTTGCACAAAAGTGCACTTATAAAGCACCTGATCGAGACGATATCTTTACTCAGCTTCGTAACTAAAATTGTTCAGCATACGCGAACAATTTCAGATGCATAATGTGATGTTAAAAATAGCACAAAGGTAGATTTATGTGTTGGTAAACTCAAGAGGACTACAGGATCAATCCGGTGGGAGGGAAACCCACGGACAGGGTGTAAGGAAACCACTGTTTTGCACTGCACACCGTATGCATAATTGTATGGGAGTGAATTATGGAAATGTTTGTGTCATTGTACAAGCTTCACTTACCACTAGCCTCACTGAGCATGAAAACCTGCAAGTTAGGGCTTGGGAATATATCACTAACAAAAATATTACACCAAAAATGTATGCTGCGTTATCTAGAATGTTAGGTCAGCATGTGGCAACCCTCATGCGATATATACAGATGATAGACGTCGTACATGAGAGGTTCGTTTGAGCTACGCGTTACAACTAGTGCAATTTTCAAAAGGTATCCTTCTCCATCATGCACGCCTATCACTTTCAGCTTCATCAACTTACTATTTTGGTGACTCATATTATTTTTTCAGGTAACAAAAAAGGTTTATTTTTGAACAGAACATTTGTGCTCATATTTTTTACTATAATTTATCACTGGTTGACAGGGGGCCAACGAAGCTGAACAGAACGATTAAGGAAGCATATACTCTGAAAGAATTGATTGATTGGCTTGTCAGCTGAAATAGGTCACAAAGTGTATCCGATTAAATCAAAAACTGGGCTTCGTTCCTGCAAAGAAATTTTCTGGAGGTTTATTTACCTAATTCAAGTTCTGTTGACTGTTGTTCCACTCACTGATCAACTAAATACGGCGTTTTTCCATATGCTGAACCCGAAACTCTAATGCTTTGTTTTATTTCCGAGACTGACTAAGAAAGAACGATGATGGCACCACGCTGAGGGAGGTTTTTTGCATATGCCAACAAAGTTAGTGAATGAGCCCAACACATCTCAAGGAAGCAGTGCTTGTGTTTTGGACGCTTGCTTCAGAAAACAAAACAGTCTAAAATAAAACAAGGCCAAGGATTTGACAACGTATTCTAGTTACTTCGAATGAGTGCGACCTATGTTTTATACAAGCTTATTGATGGTAAATTTCCGCCGGCATTCAAAGATGATGAACCGGAAACCATATGCACTGTATTTTTTGGTCAACTATTTTGTCAAGTATGAATATCTCTTTTTGGTTTGCTATAGTGTGTAGGATTTATAATGACGCGCAAGAAAACTACCGCGATATTTTCGATGCCAGAATGCTTACAAGAGACAACTTAAAGGCGTAAAGCGCTGTCCATTTTCACTGGATGATGCATCGAATAATATTTAGACAATTTTTCGTCACCGTGGCAGAAAGCTGAGTAGACTGGTAAGCCTAAATGTAGTTTTCTAAACATGACAACTCCACATCATCCCTTAATGCCCATTAACGGCGCCGCTCCTCTGGATGATGTCCCCTTTATTGAATGTACAGTTCGTCTCCACCGCGACTTGCTTTACTGCTTGGGGAATCCAAATGCACCTAAAATAGTCGGAAAAAGACAGTTCAGATATTTCCGTCACGATCAGCTGCCCCATGAAATTTGTGAAAAATCTTACAGCTCAGCAATGCCTTCTTTTGTTTCCGTTTGATAACCTAAAGTTTAAAGCAAAAAGATGATAATTACTCCCCCGTTTATCTTAAATAGAAGATATACGGAGCGCCAACTCAATTGGGAAGTTAATAAAACCTCATAGAGTGTCTGAGCGGAAAAGATAATCATTGGTGAGAAATGACGCACAAATTATACTGCCTCTATATATTTCGAGGATTTAT
Organism: Opisthorchis viverrini; assembly: GCF_000715545.1. Lineage (NCBI taxonomy): Eukaryota > Metazoa > Platyhelminthes > Trematoda > Opisthorchiida > Opisthorchiidae > Opisthorchis > Opisthorchis viverrini. The sequence goes on from NW_008751664.1 coordinate 360,041, forward strand.
AGTTCCTGCCGCCAACGGGGAAATTAATTTTAGTTTGGCAATAAAATTTAGTAATAAATACGGATGGAGTTCCAAACACTCAATCCGGTTACAGACTGCACTCCTGAAAAAAGGTTTCCCCTTAAGTTACACAAATTAGTTGGCTAATTTAGGTGTCCTACATGCAGCATGAGTAAAGGCACACATGCGATAAATAAGTTCATCCAGAGTTTGAGTCTAACACCATTTTTCGACGTGTGCGCTACCTGATTGAAAAGCATTTCCGGACATTCTGCTTACTAAGATAAAGTTGCCAGCGGAATTATCGGTCAGTTGGTCAGTACAAAAAGTAGCATATGAATTCCAGGCTTTTAAGCATTATTTTCTACTAAAGTGACTTCTTCTGTACACAGTGTCGCACTGCAGCAGATGAATTTCTAAAAGCTTAAATTTATCTTAATCATATTCTTTACCATATACTGGCACATTCATTTAGCAATACTTAAATGAAACCAGATGGAAAAAAACATGCCCACGATTAACTGTGGTACTTGAAACTACAGTGTGCACCACAGTACATTTGGCGGAACAGCGCGTACTAGTCCGGTACGGAAAAGAGCAAAACAAGCGGCTTCAGTTATAAGCACACTGATGCATTGAGATGAACGATCAAGGACTTGCTTGCACAAAGGTAGCAGATTCGTGTCTGAGCAAAACCGGAGGACAAAGAATGTTTTATATAGATTTCCAGCTCAAAGTAACATAATACATCTGTTTATTTAATGTAACACCTATTCATATGCTGCAAAATAAATCTGGCTGGTATGCACCAAGTTAATGAGTGCAAATGCAATAAGCAATCCTGAGTTTTATTTGTGCTGACTGGTTTCCAATTTCTAAGTTCATCCTTTGGTTGAAATTATTCCACCCCGTAATGTCGAGTGTGTAGCCATCTAATTCTAGATAAGACATACTTGCTGTATACCTTACAATTCTCCGGTCAGCTGTGCAGACATTTGACCATTACTCTTCAGTCACAAATTCCGTATCACGTCATCACATGCCAATTGGGTCCTCGAGTGATGACATCTTTGATTAAATTGCATTTGCCTTGTGAAATTAGTCCCACTTCCTAGCCACCTGTTGTTTGCTACTAGTGCGGTGAGATCTTTAATGTTCTGTTCTGCCTATGCCAAAAAGCCCGAAAGCATCGCATATGTGTTTTATTCTCAGAGAAACCCATGAACAATGCGCCTCTCAGGAATCTCGAGACAGGATCAAGCTCAACCTCTTGTCAGCAGTTGGCTTGTAGGCCGTCCATCATACTCAGTTGCATGACTGGTTCAAAAAAATGTAGAATACCGTGAAATCAAAATGACCGTCTCGTCGAATGGTGGTTGCACAAGGATGTAATATAGCCTGGTTTCTTGTTTTACCTGGTAGAAGCATAACAGCTACAAACAGCCCAGACAGTTTGATCACAAGTGTGAAACATAACATAGAGATGTAAACTTAAATTAATGCACATGGTGGGCACGTGAGTAACGCGCGTCTACTCAGTGTTGGATGAGTGTAAAGCTCATACCCGAACATCTGGTGACTGATCACAGTCAGACAAACTGAAGTGGCCTGGTCGATGAAAGACACATATGATTTGATTTCCAAAAACGACCAACCACTTGTGAACCTCCGAGTCTTTAGCTTGATGATTATTAAATTGATTTTGATTATACTAAAATCTCAAGAAATTATCCAACGTCTACATCAATTGTGATATATGACTTCCTAGTAAACCCCCCCCCATATCGTCTACATAAATGTCCAAATTGTCTCTCTGGAAACTGATGAGTGTCTGGCTTGCAGTATCTAAACTCAGGCGTTGATTATTAATTATCCTAAGAAGCCTTGTTGCATATATATGACTGTAAACCCCCCCCCATATCGTCTACATAAATGTCCAAATTGTCTCTCTGGAAACTGATGAGTGTCTGGCTTGCAGTATCTAAACTCAGGCGTTGATTATTAATTATCCTAAGAAGCCTTGTTGCATTGCCATTATCCTGGTTGTGCCCCCAAACTGAATGCTTTGACGTTTCGCTTCTTTTACCAATCATTTGTCGTCGTATTCAATGGCAATGTAAGAAAGTTTGGGCTTTGCGGGCTTGTATAAGCTAACTGGTTTATTTGATAAATCGATAATAGAATTATTTTTTATGTAGTTCTGTTCACTGTGAAGCATGCCACAGTTTTCTTTAGAGGATTTTCACTGGCTGGATTGTCCAAATCTTCATTTATCGCTACTTTATGGTCTCACAGTAGATTACAGTCCCCCATTTTTTGTCAGCAGTCAAAATATCAGTTCAGTCATACCATAGATTTGCATTGCACCGGAGATGAACCATATCAAATAAAGCCAATTAATGCAAAATCGGGCCATTTGGTTGGTTTCTTTAGGGTCATTATTATCGGGGATCTGAGCTACTACTTTAATAGAGCAATATAATTCCATGAATGAGTGAATGTATCGTTTTTTCGCCCCATACCAAATACAGCCAAATAGTTGCAAGTTTAGTGTGTATAGCTTAGACTGACAACTAATTGATTGCACTCGGAATTCTGTAAACAGTTTCATTAGGAAGATTTAATCGCTCTGAAATATACACTGATCGGAAATATCTGGTGATTTTTAGTACAGATCAACATTGTACCACACAACCATTTCAGCAACAAGTAAACCAAGGCAAATTCAAGCTGTTTGGTACCATAGTTTACCTCGTAAGTTAAGCTTTATTGAAGGAGTTATATTAGGTACTAGGCAAGTGCTACCAACTTCTTCTTTTTGAGAAGATATGATGCCAGAAAAATGCCCAGGAAACAACTTAGCTTTTTATCCACTGGTTATCGTAACATTCTTAGAGTGGGCAATCTTGTCCACCATCAACACAAGGAAAAACAGTTTTCAGAGCGCTTCGCCGAACTTTCAGCTCTGAAAGTGAAGCTGCGTTGCATCATTATCAGTCCATTTCTCTGACGGCTATGTAAATTGTTGTACCTACCGTAGGGACACCAGTTATTGGTATCCTGATTCAAACATCTGCAGTCTGCGAACATTGCTGTCTGACGTTTGTCTGACCACAGGGATAATCAAGGGAGAAGGGTAAGCACGATATCCTAGTGTGTTTCTGTAGCTTGTTTACTTTCATTGACTGCTTGATGCGGGTGATTGGAAGACAGAAAATCGATCCATATTTGTAGGGGAGACTTATGGGCCGTCAAAATGCCACAACAGCAACAAGCTTGAGGAATTTATCTGTAGTGATGGAAAAAGGTACTCTTATTGTTTTACGAAAGCTGGCTTTGTTTACGGTTCGAATTTGCGTCTATGTACGATGCTTCAAGCTTCACTGCAGACAGTAAAGCGGGACCCTCAGGTAATTTGTGAGCATACGGTAGTCTGGCATTTTGAACTATGGCATCATACACAAACCATGCATGGCTGACATGCGCATGATTATTCACCCATTTTCAGGAATATCGAATTGTTTTTATTTTGAAGAATTATCCCTCACAATCCAAGTATCGGTGCCGTGCGCCAGAAAGGAAATGACCAGAACGTCCATTTTGAGACCACTAAGCTGGCGTTTGTTATTTGCTGATTCGCATTTATAATTGTCAGTGAAGCAAAAAATCATCTAATTTAATAACAAGGTGATGTCCGCATAGACATTCAACAAAAATCCTAACACTATTTCTGTGTAATATCTATCACAGTATCTACCTGCTACCAACAAAAGGGCCTAAATTTTAAAATCATCTTGGATGCGTTGAAACCACTGTTTGCAATGCTCTGACTCAGATGTAAACCTCAGTGTTTCAATATTGTGTGTAAGGCACTTACCTGAGATATCAAAACACATGCTCCCTCATAATTGTCCGTGGTAAACATTCAGTGATTAATATAGTAATATAATATATATAATATAATATAATAAAGTAAACTCAAAACCATGTCTAGCTGTACAATTCAAGCAGCCGAAGGAATGCGTGAAGTAATGGGATTTTTGATAATGGGACACTGAATTTTATCGGACCGTTTGTTACTCAACTGGGTGCAAAGGTAGTTGATCGGATGGCTGTTGAACAATAACTCATGCTTACCGATTAGATGCCAGACGTTTCACCACCAGTCGGGGAGACAAAATTACTTTGCGGTTGGATTTATATAGTTTGTTTTGGGTCGTGATTTGTATTACATGCATATTCTATTTGATAATGTTATTATTCTCCACCGGAGTTGTGTGCATGTGTGTGATTATTCAGATGCCTACTTTGTTAGAACACTCTGCATTCATTTTCTGGTGGGTCTATTGACCTCTTGATTGTGTGTCTTCTTGGAGAGCTGCGCGGCTTGAGGCCCCGTTTGCTTCACAGCTCCTCGTGTTTTGCGTGAAGGTGTGTAACGACAGTCTAAAAATTCTAACATAAGCAAGTTGTGTATTAAATTCTGTTATGGCTTCGAGGGGGCTGTTCAAACAGCGGAGGATGTCTAGCACAGTTAACTAAAGATCTCAAACGTTTGAGGTGTGCAAAATCGCACTCAGTTTTTTGCTAACCCTATAGCGCTGGAGATTAAAGTTTACTACTGATAGCATTGATAGATCACCTATCTGACCCATTAATAACTTCAGTCATAACAGTAGAGATCATCCGCTGAACGATTTAAGTAGAAAAGCTGTTCTATTTTCTAAATACAAAGACAAAAACACACCTAATTCAAAGTTATACTATTAATTTGTTTCATCGCTTCATGTTTGATCGCAAAACAGTTGCTGATTTTCTACCGTAGAATTACATTTTACTGCCTACGTGTGTTGGTTTTTAAAATCGGTTTGCGTTGTGCGTTGATGATGAAATGTCACTGGTAACCGATTGGTGGTTTTCTTCATCGACATAGAGTAACAACGCCTAGTAACTTTACTTATTTCGATTTGGTAGATTGTTATAACGTTAGCCGACTTATCCTCCATGTCCCACCAATCACCAGCGACTCCTGATTGTGTTTCCTCTTCACGAACACTTTGAAAGCTTCAAAATCGACATTAAATAAAATCCGAGAATTTGTGACGTAACCTTCATATTTATGGTCCAGGAGATACCAACCTCAGTGGCTCTTTTCTATGTACGGGGTAACTGACTGCAGCGTTGTCACTCAGATCCCTTCGTTGGTAGATTCACTCCTCGGTACGTGTTGTGATGTTTGCCTGTGCCCTGTTGCAGGCCATCCAGGTTAGTGCAATTGACTCCATTATGGGAACAAGGGTTTCAGTTAACTCATGGAGAAAATAGAATTGCATTAGAAAGAATCAAACGATAATTTCATCTTCATTCCGGATCTATTGTGAATTATGACCCTCAGAATAATTCATGATATTGTCATCCGCAGTGTTAACTGTGGTCAGTGATCAGCAAAACGGATGGTTTAAGGGTATGCTTAGTATCTGACTGTAGTATGAACGGAAATATTCATTTTAATCTTACACTGTTTTAGTGGCTTAAAACTGCTGCCCCTTGTTTTAATTTGCGAAACATTTTATTTGGAATTCGCAATTCAGAATGGGTTCGATCGTAAACGCCAACAAATGGCTTTATTTTTGCATTAAGCTGTGCTTTTGACACATTATCTGCTTTCTTAAAGTTTAATATGTCATGACATGGCGATTTCATAGTTATGATAACCCGTCACGGCTTTTCAGATGGACAAATTTGAATGGTGAAAATGGCATATGAAATACTTACTCCATGTTGCTAGAGAAAACAGATACTTTCAGGAAGCTTGAATTATGCTTTAGTGTTGGCCAAGTAAAGTATCGAGAAATGTACGGCCTGGACTCCCGATTTTCAATCCGCAACCCCAAAGGACAGATCTATGCGTTCCGTCGAAGGCCGAGGTAATATCCTAAAACACTAGCGGTATTATCGATTCATTGATTGATAAAGAGCGACTGATGTGTACACCCACAGTACCGACAATGCTTGGCTTCTTGTTTTTCGTAAAAAAAGGCTATACAAAAAGGAATAATGTGTGATAAACCAGAATGAGCCTTACCGCTCAAAGTTGTGTATTATATTGACTTTCCTTGATCAGAGGGTGACTACTTTCCATTTACAACTGTAAGCTAGAATAGCCTCCAAAGAAGCTTAGTGTACAAATACGAAAATTTGCAAATGAATTTGGCTTTCATGGAGACTAAATTGAACCTGTCGTTTATGATATTCTTCAACTGAATGTGCTGCACAAAGGCCACCTCATGTTTTAGTTGATACGATTTTTGAAAAATTGCAGTATATTTGGGACTGCGTCTACCTGATGGGCATCAAAACGGGCAAAACCGTTCGTGGGCTATCAAAAAGTCTTTAACAACCCTATGAGTAGCTTTTTTTGTGGAGCTTACTGCATTTCACGTGAATCTGATGGTTTCGGTGCCTAAACTTTAGGAGCTGCCCTTAAGTTTCTTTTTCCGCAAGTGGCCAAAATACATGAAGCGCGTGGCACGTACAGTGGCTGAAGAGACTGACAGAAGGGAATACCTGGGCTACGAACGAAAGTGCTCGGTCTACTTTTTTATTAGTCATTATGAGATGTAGAGCTGTGAGCCATCAATGTGATAGAACATTCTACCAACGTTAAGTCGTTCAGTACTGACAATCTTTGTGGCAGAATGACTAACAGGAGTTTCAGTAGACATAGAATAAATCCAGTTTGACAGCATTTCCGCTCCATCAAGCTGTGTCATAAGTTCCGTACTCAACCAGTATCCAATTTCAAACTAACACAAGTATACAGGAATAAATACGTGTACATGGACGCATTCAATTAAGATGCAGGTGACAACTATACGGGACCCGTAAACACTGCTTTAACGTGCTTGTCGGAAAGCGAGGTGTCCGTTTCGCCTGGAGCGGTGACCGTGGTAACAATGAACTAGCACTGGGTGAACATGATTCCCACAGTGAGATAGATTTCATTCATCATATGTCAATAAACTGGAGTGTGAACAAACTTTCGTTGAACACATTCAGATAAAAAATATGTGGGATGAAGAAGGACACTTCTAATATAGCAGCAGTACCATAGACTGAGGCAGAACTGCTCAAAAAAACTGCTGTGGGGAAATATCTGAGACATAGAAAATGAAAAATTAGATTCGTAGAGAATAGGCTGCTAACACTCCAATAGGTAGACAACAAAGCAAACTGTTCTACAAGGCATGGAGAGAGCGTCTGGATGAGTAGAGGATAAAAGTAATGAGTGAGATGTGGGAAGAGAATCGATGATCGAAATGGCCATGGGTAGATTTGCTACCAGTGAATTTAAGAGCTGTAAACGAGTCCCAAACAGAGCTATTTACCAGGTCGACGTTGAATGAACCGTTTGCGTGAATATGCCGATCTGCGTTCCGAAACGAGGTAGATTTCTGAAAAGAATAGGTAGGCATTAAGGTGTACTGAAAGGCAATGCTACCATACTCAGGAGCAGATGATATCCGACAACAAAGTACCCTGGAAAAAACATGCGATCCGGGAGCATACGGTCAAAGGGTGCAGATTTCGACAACTTTGTTGTAAAGGTTCCAACCTATTTTGCATATGAGTTATATTTTGTACGCTCGAATCCCAATCAGGTTCTACCAAAAGATTATGGAAAGGAAAACATAAGTAAGTTCCCTGCACCAGCTAGTAATCAGGTACTCAGTATCACACAATATATTCTATTGATCACTCAGAGGGTCAATACTTACATGATCACACGACAGAGTTGTTTAGCGAAGAACAACTCCGGCATTTAGGACACATTGGCACGTCACTCGTTGAATCGTCACCTCATGAATCAAGCTTGGGAATGGATAGTACCCCGGAGCTCATGAAAGGTAAAAGAATTACGCTCGAGGGGGGAAGGAGCAGTAGAAAAGGGATATGTTTGGAGCAATTTTCTGTGCATGCATATGCCAAAAATAGGAAGTAAACGCTGTAGAGTATGAGGTGCCCGATGCTGGTTAACATTGACGGGAAACTCTAAGTGCGGTCATGGTTAGTGGAAATAACTTACGGTTCTGACCGGACCTTGGCGGAATCCATGGGATAACCACTGAATATTAAAACAAAAAGTTTTGACACACATCGTAGCATGTCCTTATTTGGGGGACTTTAGGATTCCGAGGAGATTAAATCGGACAAAGCCTGACGGGTGTCGCTTCAAGAATCTAGACGTAATCACTTCAGGTGTGTGTGTGTTAGACAGTTGGTCGGCATTTCCACCCGATGAAAGCTTCTACACACTTATCAATTAAGGAATTACAGACATTGCTTTTAGCTAGATATGCCGGGCTGAGAAAATATAATTTGGTATGTTGTAGTTTGTGTTTAAAATCTTCCGCCATAGTTGACGAATACGGGCTTGATTGGGCTAGTCTGAGGTTGAGAGGTGTGTGGCGATTGAAAAAACTTCATGTGAACATCAAATGGCATATGGAGACTGCTTGTCAAGATCAACATAACTAGTCCCAGCCGGTTACTGAAATACTTATGAGGTAAAGCTCGCATCAGTAACACACCGTGTTACTTACTGGTCGACTAACATTTAGAATCCACGATGTCTACCAAGTCCCCTAAAAAGTTCCATTTCCACGAATTTTTTGGACATGCAGACGTCTGCATTGATAAGCTTCATGTATGACCATGTATGACCATGTGAGAGCATGTGGACCATGTGGACCATGTGGGACCATGTATGACTGTGTGGGAGGATCGCCTCATATATTTGGGCTGTGGGTTCCCTCTGTTTTCCGTTTGATAGCCCGTAACCAACCGGGAATACAGAATCATTTTGAACGAAAAATCAAATAGGGTAGTTAACAAGAATGTATAAACCTACTAAATTTGGGAACAAGGTGTAAATTCAACGTTTTTACTGATAAGGGTTAACAGAGATACCGACAGAAATATGAAAAATTGCTGAACGACAAAACGACGAGGATAAATAGATTTTGGGCAGAATAACGTATTAAAAACTGGGCAAACTTTTTCGGTTTTAATCATGGGCAAAGTTATGTATGGTCACCATTTACAAAATATCCTTGAGATAGGAGCTACCATATCGCTAAAAACGCATCGGATTTTCAGAGGTTGACAGGTACTGAGGAATCATCTGATTGATTCCCCAAGTCATTGTATTCAGTCCAACACAGCAAGCTCACAGGTGATTTAATTGCATAAGGAGCATCACGGAGGAGTAATATCTTTTCGCCCAAAATCTAATAATCACCTTACACAATAATTTCTTTTCTGCGGCATTTTGGGACTCAATGACTTATTAGGAGATTCATCACCGAAGCTCCAGAACCCAGTTAATTTGATTTGCACGCGACAGCACGGAAAGACTTTAAGGCGGTAAGCTGGTAACTTTTCACTTTTTCGCACAAAAACCTGCTTCCTTATGTGTACAAACAGAAGCTTCAGGTAACGATTTGTTCAATATTTTTATAGAAAAACAAATTCATAATTTTCGCGTTATCACAAAAAAAAAACAGTAAAACGGCCCAGAGTCAGCCCTCCTTTGATGACAACATCCTCACCAAGGGTACGTCTAGAGAATACCACTTTGTGCGCTTGTGGACAGTGGGGAAGTGTTAGACTCTTGGGAATCTTCACTTGAAATCCATGAAGGTGAAATATATATTTTGCTTGCATGTATATTTGGCCTGTACCTCAGATAAACGTGCCACTGGCTGCGCTGCGTGTCATAACGCGTAGTTACTGTGCGCGAGAATCGCCTACGCCAGTATATGGAACTACAATTTTATCAGATGTCGATATATCTGCTGAAATCAGATACTGACAGCTTTACCTGGGTTCCTAAAGGAGACTTGGAATTGTACGGCTAATAATGAAGCAAAGTTACAGATACCGGCTTTCATCATCGGGATTCAGGAACATATCCAAAGGAACCACCAATACGTGCTGCACAACACGGGCCTCAAAATTAGACTAATCGATGATATTCTAGATAATATAGAAGGTTGAGCAGCTAAAACGTTTGCAGCAATCGATTTGTGACCTGGGTTGCATGTATGAATAGGCAAACTGGCCAATAAAAATCCAGCGCCAATGGTGACCACTCAGATCATTTCAATATGGTACATGCACGGGAAAATCGCTGAATGTTTGGAGCGCCCAGATTGACTTCATAATTTTGGTGAGCATTTGCTACCTATTATGGTGTTTGACTATTACGGTGGCAAGAGTCCTCATAATCAAAAACAATCCTTGGATCTTGGAAGGCGTGCTTCAACGTCAGTAAGAAATTCTAGTAAGTTTCATTTTGTTTTCCCCTCTAAGGACATTGGCTTTATAAAGATCAACTCTACATTCTATCACTCTGCTTGTTCTCTTGCTTGATTCCTAGTAGATTTTTTCTGCACTCATTTGTTCATTTGTACAGCTGTAGCAAAAGTAACACACCGATTCACTAAAAAACGAACAGGTGCCACCAAACGTTTGGTATTGAAAACTTTTGGAAAGAGCTCGAGTCTCGTTTTCTGCAACACCTAATTTCATAAAGTTTGGCTCTCATTTGGACACATTACTCTTGTACAATTTTGAATTATGGCTCCTAAACCATACCAGTGTCGATATTTAACTGCAAATTGACTGACCATTGAGGCCAATCCAAATGTGCGTTTACAATTCTCCCGGACAAAAAGAGGTAAAACGTGTTTGTACGAAAGGTTTGGAGAACACGACTTGTGTGTCTTATCTGAAACCCTTCAAAGCTGCATTCAGGCGTTTTCAAATTAAATTTTACAGTACCCGACAAGGTGAATGAGGTCCCCCAAGTAGTCCGGTATCTGCCAAATCCCGATCGTCTCTCCAACATTTCTCAGATGCTAAAGAAATGCGCATTTGGGTGGCATGATCCGAAGTACTTCAGTAGACTGGATTGGAATGACTGATAACGGAGACAGACTTTGCCCTACTCATAAAACTGAGATCAGAAGCCTGCATTGCCTGCATTGTTCTGACTCATCCCGCAACGCCGTACATGAACAAAAGGAGGTGTTAAATAGTGCGAACCTTCAAGGATAGAGCTGTACACTTGGGAAAAGTTTTGGTAATTGCGTGCGCTTGCGTTAGCTCACCTTGTTGTCAAATTATTTCGTATGCATGGACTACTGTGACTTCTGCCAACAGATTCGGGAAGACCATCACATATAAACGGCGACCGTTTTTGACCTTCTGAGTAGTATGAAGATATTTTAGAGTTTAGTGGAGGTCTCTCCCTCTAATTAACATCAACCCGTGAAGACGAGTCAACAAACACCCTCCCAGCTAGTCAATCAGTACCGGCTGGGCAGCGGTGTGATATAACGCCAATCAGTCCATATTCAGCAAACACACATCACATCATGATTTTTTACGTCAATCCACCAAATTATCAGTCCATTTCAGCAAACACACATCACATCATGATTTTTTACGTCAATCCACCAAATTTTTATAGAAAGATACAGAAGGACATCCCTCCCGTCGATTGCTTAGAAGTGGCTAATTGCTGACATGCCCCGGCTCGGAGTCCCCCTCCAGCGATCCAGCAATGATCGGCGCACCTGAGTTTTCTGGTAATGGATTTTATGCTTTGTTGTCAGGCCGTTGGCTCACCCCTCCTGGCTCCTTTTTATCCGCGTGGTTGTGCGGAATCGCTTTAAGGAAGTGGGTTAAGTGGCATAAAGAGCAATTGACCAAGCCGCCTGACCCATCTAATGTGACCAGTTCATCTGCCGAAAACCAGTTGAAGCAGTTCTGATTTACTGATTCGATGCTCGCAGAAGACACAAGCAATACACCGGAAATGTTGATGGCCAAACACTGAAAGTCTTTTGACATCCTCAGCGCTCAGAGTCCAGGTTGTATTTCATATGACGGTTTCGGGTGCAACGCAGAATTGTAAACTCAACCTATAACATGTAGGCTGACGTCACTCGTGCACCACAGACATCAGTTATATATTTTTAGGTCAATAAGAAGTTTTCAGGGAAAGCTTGCTTTTACGCCTTATTAGGGTGAAGTAAAATAGTTACTATTAGTTAGCTTGATACCATAAAGTCACTCAGGAAAATGAGTCCTCTCATTTCCATGTGACTTAACAACTTACTTGGCTGTTTTTCTGAGATCTCTTCGGTAGGGCTTTCCATGAGTTGTTTGAAATTAACAGCAGGTTTTTTTATGCAAACCATAAGCGATAGGTATATTCTCATTTCATTGTTGTTGTACTTTTATTGTGAACAAACCGCACACATGTGTGATGCTTTAAGTATCATTTACTAGAAGGGATAGTCTAGCTGCCGTTGGCGGAAGGACATCCGGTCAGTTCCTAAACCAGCTACATATGGATGGACGAACTTGATGCCACATAGGCTAATTTTCCCGACAATCTTTAACATAACAGCCAGTTGAACATGTCTGCAATGGAATTCAGGCTAAATAAGTGATGGATTGCAGTCCACTTGCTTTAATTTGAGAACCAACAACTGTTTACGGATACCACATGGTTCTGCTTTTATTCACTTATACGACTACATAAAGAGAGCGCTTTGACTTAAAAACGAAAATTCTCCCCACGAAGATAAATTAATGAAATTTAAACAATCGATCCCCAGATACTTCCGATTTGGTTAACTACCTTTGTTTGCCAGGTCACTTGAGCGGACAAAACAATGCAACTCGCAAAACACACACCGGAAACAGGTACTCCTATGAGCAGAGAGCAGGCAACCTATATCTAACATTCGTCACAGATTACTCATTCTCACATGGGCCTACTGCCTCCATTGTGTGTGCATTTGCTTATTGTCACAAATTTGTGCGGAAGAAGTAATCAGCAGTTGGTTCTACTAAATATCTGACTAAATTGGTACTGGGATGAAACGATCAACAGTTATAAAGCAGTTGACGAAACGCTATCACTTTAACCCGAGGTTTCCAAATGAAAAGCCTGAAAGCTACATTACCAATTACTACATGTCCCACGAGGCAAACGATTAACAAAACTATCTTGATAGCTCGGTCGTCCACGATCTGGAGTGTCCCTAAGCGTTACTGAAATGCGCTTGAACTGGGCAAATGGAATTTTTGTTTCATTGAAAGGAAGGAAGAATGAACGAATCCGTCTGATTATGGTGAAAGATAAAAACTGTAATAAAGGAGAAATTGCTTTTTATTCCCACTTCCTGTTGAAAATCTTTCGATCTCATGGAAGCCAGCGCATCTCAAATCTGACGATGATCCACTTCAACTGTTGGTACTTGAGTGAAAATAGAACTACATTGGGGTTCAAATGTTATTCTTATTCCATTATTGGGCTTATTAAAAATACATACGCCAAGGAACAATCAACCTTGTGGATATTATGGTTGATATTCCAAGACGAGCTGCAGGTCAACAATGGTCGAATAAGTGGATGCGTGCGTATAGTTGGAAAGACACAGACGGTTTGCCCCTAGTCAGATGTGAATTTGTGTGCAATCTGTTGTCCCTCCGCTTAGAGGATCCCAGGCTATAGGACTTTAAGTAGATTATGCAGAAGTCAGTTACACGGCATCAGCCAGCCTAGAGATGACTCTTGTACAATGGGCACAATTACGCTTTACCTGTTTACTGCTGCGATGCGGGCAGCAGGGTTGTCTGTTATCTGACATACATGCATAAGAAACTCGTCTTCCGAGTCGAGGTGCGTATCCTGAATATGATTAGTCTTGGTTTGCTAAGGAACATGATTCAAGGTGCAAACTGATCAGCAAAGCACATGAACTATGTTGATTTACAATGAATAGGCTAGGAGAGTTATAGCACACCGGTATTTATCAAAGTTGGTTTCGTGAGCGCTACTCGCTGAAGCGGATTATCCAAACAAACAGTACATGAGCTGAAGCAAGGAAAGTAAGACCGCTTATCTTCATGAAAATATGAAAATCTGACTACAAGTGATTAATTAGTTGGCTTTTTCTTATTTATAACGATTTGAGTAAAAGCACATTTAAGACAAGTGCGGGTAGGTAAACTGATTGTTTAGGTATAGTGCGGTTTGTTTTCATTGACCAAATGTGCTCGTTTATGAAAGTTGAATCCCCTCATATATTTAAAAGACAAACATCGATATCTATTTTCCACACTACAATCTAGAAAATGGACAGTTGGAACACTTAGTGCGTACGTGCAAGACAATCGAAGGGGTTTGCTTTCAAAGGTCATCTTAATCGACAACAGGTGCAGTCTAGATAACGCCGTGGAAGATTCAATGGCAGTGTTACATTTCCCTCGGTTGGTGCAGTTCAGCAAAGTCACGTCCAATCCAGAAATTCCTAAGCCTCATTCACATACACGTCAAAAGTAAACGAACGAATTGAGGAATTTGTCTTTCTGCGGATAAATATCAATTGAAAGGCAAGTATGTCCGCGAATCCTGCATTTTTATGTCAATCTGTATGAAGTTTCTGCAACCAAACGTAGAAGTGCGATTAAGCTATGAAGATTCGTAGCCCAGCTGCGTCAAGATCAAATGCGAACCCTGGATAATTGCTGAATATCAGCCAATAAACCACAGAATTGACGTCTGCGGAAATGCACCAGACTTGTGCTATTCATTCATTTGGAAGCACGAAACAATGACTGCACAGTACACCTCAAACCTTCTAAAGTATATCTTGGAAACAGAGCAGCATTTTTACAAACACAAATCCGATGGGACAAATGTTGTCTGAGAAGTGCACCTGGTATATGTTAGCGAACACACTATACCAGATTGCCATCCATCTGACCATTTAGAAGACAGTGATTTTAGTAACTTCCGTGTATTCACGAGGCCGACGTTTCAACACTTATCAGAAGACAACACGGGCGTTGTAGGCTACCTAGTTTGGTATACGGCCTACAAAAATTGCCGAAAATGTCAACATTGGGCAGCGATTTAGAAAGGCATAATTATACGCACCTTTCTTTTGTGCTCCAGCACAGTCTCATCATTAGAAAGTAAAACCCCGCGCCTAAAAACTGAAACCAAGTAGTATTCCTGTCGCATATTTTTGCTCAAAACCAGCTACAAAATCAGAAATGTCGTGGGGGAAAGTCCGGAAAGGACTTTTTCACAAGCTTGAAACCGATGTTGATGAACTTTCGTTGCGTATCACAGTATGTGGCAAAGCACGTATACTATTTCATGTCTCTTTGAGTAGTCATGCAAGAACATCCTATTACCTGGTTCTTCGCTTCATATTGCTTATCGGAGAAAGCCGCCCCCAAGCGGTGGAGCAAACGTTTGGGGCAGGGCAGTACAACTGGAGTATCTAACACCATAATATCCGCGTTTTGAGCGTTGTTCACAGTTGGAATGAATTCAAGACGCCATTGCTCTTATAATCGGGTACGCATTTTCACCAGTGCCTATAAGAAAGTTGTTTTCTCCAGCTAAAAGGAAGTGGGCGACTAATGAACTATGGGATTTTTACTCAGCGGCTTAAAATGGAACAGTGTTATGTGTAGTACAACTTTTCCATCCATAAGCTGACGATTTTCCACATGTTGGAGAAGCTTTTATTAGCCGATTACCAAGCTTGGTCAACCGCCCAACGGCTAAGTCTATGGAAAGATGGAAAGCTTCTCCGTACATTTTGGGAAGGATTTCCCCTACCAAATGTTTCACGGTAGGTCATGAGTTTGACGAGTATAGGGTCTGCCAGTAAGTAAAGTTTGTATCTCAGGCATGCTTCTGGCTGCAGATAAACTGCCTCAAGCTCTCAGTGCATGCAGCTAAGAGCTCCGGACTTTCACAATCGAAGCATATTATAGACATTTACTCACTGGGAACACTGAAACTGTCCAGTGGTTATTTAAATAAGCCTGACATCTCAGTAGTTAATGTTGGTCGTGAATAATATAAAATTTAATTTGGCGTCGATTCAATGAAATCCTTCGGAGCTTTTCTACAGAACCTGAGATGTTGCCTCAGCGTGGTTGCCCGCACTGCTGGAATATGTCCTGCAAAATCGAACTGTAATGAGAAATTTCATTCTGGGTATTTGCGTCGGAAGACGATGCATATTAGGTGCCCCTTAGATTTTATTATTGACTACAATAAAGTGTGTGGTTCATAAAAAGCGATCGCAATCATGTTAGATTTTTTTTGAAGTGATATGATGTCTGATATTGCAACATTGCCTGAGTCTGACGAGCACAGTGAGTTTGCTCAAGGTGTCATCGCATGAAACATTTATTCCAGCCAGACGCCTGCCGTCAAGCATAGACAGGTGACTCAGCCGAATGAAAACTACGCAACCTAAATATCGTGTCTGTTTACAGCACGCAGGTTGTGCTAGTGAGCTAAGAAGTATGAAGCATTGACACATAAGTAGCTCCGCAAAATCACCAAGTTACGCTAGTTTAAATACCGTCGTCACCACTATGAGGTCCAGCTTTCCAAAACGACCATGCCATCATATAGGCCATTTTTCAGTTCTTCAAATGTGTTTGGATTACGAAAATTGTGCCTTCAACAAAAACCCTTTACTGCAAAAACCATCTATCCGTGCCCCAAATACTCCGATCTTGTTGTGGCGTACCACAAAACTGTCACAAACACTTATTAGCAATAATGTTTTGGCTTACAAAGACCTTGCCGAATGAGGCCACACTTGGTCCGTATTAAGATAATTGTACAAACTCTTCGGATAAGGTTGCCTATGGCCCCCGAAACGTCAAATTACGACATCTCCTTTCATTACGCAAGGTTTTAGTTTTAAGACTAATTTTCAGACTGATATTTACACCAGGAACTTTATATTGTCACATGCATCGATTTTTAAGTAAGTTCCTGAGGAATTTTCATTTAAGTATGCCATTAGCTCGATAAGGAAACAGTCGCTTTGTTCTCACTGATTCCTAATGATAAATTGGGCACTAACCTAAGACCCAAAAAAACAATAGAGGCACACTGAAACTAGCCATTTTCATTGCAAAATTTCGGGATAGCTTCCCAGTGACTACGTTATCTTGAAAGCTATTACTGAAAGACAGTAAGTATTAAGGTGAAACGAAATGGTTGCCAGAAAAATCAACTCAAAGCACGTCATTTGAACAATCATTTCAAAAGTTAATGCATTAACCGCTTGGACGAAAACATTTATACTTTCCACAATACTACGGCATTTTAGTCTGAAATAATGCATTTCGCTTATTAGGTTCTACAGGTCACCATTTTCTGTTTAATTAATAGGACGTGGTCTGCCAATGAACTGTATGTAAAATCATCTTTGAAAATTCGGAAAATTTTGCCAACAAAAAAAAACCTATAGTCCACTACGTTGATACATCACAAACTTGTGAGAGGTTGGCAAAGATGCATTTGTGCTTAACATTGTTCAGTGTGATTTAAAATCTTTCGATTTGGATGTGCCGAGTGGTTCTCACTGGTGTAAGGTCTTTCAATCGAACTTTTGATACTTTTAGCCAGCAACGTAGTAGTGGTCCATCATTGCCGAATCATTAACAAGGAAAGTTTCGACGAAATTATGGGTTTCAGACAGAACTGGGTGGCAGTGAGGCTGGATATGAGAGAAGCATTGGTGAATAGACACTGTGAATATCACTCAAGACAATGCGTACCAAAAAAAACCAACTACAGAAGAAAATGCAGTGGAGAGCAAAACAAAATGCCACTTGAGGGGTACGTCAAAGTGAGAATCGGTTCAAATCTAAATATAGTTGTCAGGCGTTGTCAAAGCCTATTCTCAAGAACGTAATGAGTAGGCATTCCTCCATGTTTGAATGCAACGCACCAGTAGTACAGGCTGACGTCCACAGTGAAAAATAATCTTGGGAGCGTAAATGGATACGTGATTACAACGGCGGAGAAAACAATTAATTTAGGCAGTCGAAATACTGAGTGGAAACATCTGTTGCACCTGCCATCATAGCAAAAATTAATTCCACAGTTTTCTGAGCTCCAATGGAGAGTTCAGTTACACGGTCACTATTTAGCTCAAAATTTGAGAAAGTTTATAAAAAAATTCTTTAGATATTAAAATGGCGGATTTATTTCCGGAAGCTAAGGCTTGTAGACCACGCGTTAGTTATCCGGACGCAAGTGAACAAAGATGAACAGATCTTGTACAGCATAGGGATTCACAGGTAATAACTGTGATGTTCCTAATTCAAATATAAAGTCATTGGTATTCGATATCAAAGGTTTTGTAATCTCCCGATGAAATGATGAACATATACTATATACTATACATTATATGATTGGGTTGTTTTGACAGTAATAACCTTTTGTATTCCTCTTGCGCGTTTTTGACATGCGAATCGCCCGGTGCCTTTATTCAGTATCTATATGAGTCTCAATTAAACTTTCGGCTCTTGCAATGAGTAGGTTTGATCAACAGTTAAGACGATTTGTTCTCTTGGTTTGAATTAGCAGTCCGAAGTATCCTTGGACATCACTTACAAAAATATAAATCATTTTCGGACAGATTTCTTTCCATGTAAAATTGGGAATAACCTCCCACGGAAGCCTTTCTGTTATTGTGCCGAAAGCGGAAATACACTAGAACTCCGTGCTCACTCCGTGCATACGGTAGGTTTTTCACTGTAATACGTATCCCATAATGGTTAGCAAGTTGTGGCTACACAATTCTTTTGAATCACATTCCTCGTTTGCCGAGAATTCCTCAGGTTCTCAAACCAAACGCCGAAGGCAACCAGTGATAACAGGTGGCTCACGATTTTAGATACGAACGCCAAACTTAAGGGGTTCAAGTCCGATGGTGACGAAATAAACGTGAACCTTGTGATGTAAGGTTTTGGTTGCATGATGTAGTCTATAGTGTGCCAAGCTTAAAAATTCTGAAAGAAAAACAGAAATTTTTTTACGAAGTGAAGCTCCCCAGGTTGGTTAGTCCCAGTAGAACAGACGAGGCCAAAAGAAGGTCCGAATAGGTGTGATGCAATATGGTTCCTTCCATCAGCTACCAAAACCTCTTTTATCAGTTCTGTGTTTATCTTGTCGTCCTTACAACCGCAAAGACCTTCATTTACTTCACCGTCAACCACGAAATTGTTCTTAGTAATACGAAATTTTACGAAACTGGTCTGACAAATTACGACCTTATACAAAAGAACACCCTTTTGATGTCTTGCAATCACCAATAATATTCGTCAACTTTCAGCGCGCTCCCGATCCAGTACTCTGTCTAGTTTGTCTGAGACTGATCCAACTGAAGAACATGCAACATCATCACAAAACGTGATGGAGAAGCAGCCATCACAAAACGAATGTCAGTCACTGAGAGCGACGTATACAACACCCGGGTTTTACGCCCTAAGGAATTATCTTCAAGGTGAGTTGTTTGCTATTTTTTTGACATGTTGGCCTTGGTTCATCTCATCATATATCTTGTTTTCATCCCATTAAGCTGGACGTAAACTCGAACCTCAAATTACCATATTTGGTTGGCTGTCTAACAGTTGATCACGCCAAATTTAGGTGGAGAAAAATTTCGAGCACCATTTTTGCTGAAGAACGCCACATAGATAAATAGGCAGATAGATAGATAGATAGATAGATAGAGAGATAGATAGATAGATAGATAGATAAACAAGATAGATAGATAGATTAGGTAGATAGATACATCGGTTTACCGATTCAGCCGGGGACATTTTGTATCACCTGAGTCCTTGAAGATTTGAATCCAGCACTTTATTTAAAAAAGCTTGCCTTTTACTCGTTTTTTCGAGTACGGGATCTTTCATAATATGTAGTATATCGCTGATAGTGTGAAAACATTTGGGATTTTTTAATAGAGGTTCAGTCCTTCCAGCTCAATCAGTCTACGGTGAGCGGTTGAGAAACATTGTCTAGCTGTCTCATCCACATTGGGGAGCGTCAGCAGTGCGCATCTCACGAAACTCAGAAAGTCTGGTGGCATGCGGGTTAGTGGTTGAAGATAAATTGGGCATATTGGCTTCACTTAAAGGAAGAACTCCCCATTAAAATTTTGCAAAATGCATGACAGTAATTACAAAATTTACGTAACCCAAAAAGAAGAATAATTCGCATGAGAAACGAACCCCCCCCCTCCATTCCAGGAGTCATACTCCTAGAATCCTGTGACGTGGATTTCTTAATTGAATGATGAGTGGGGTAAGAACAATGCTAACCAGCAGATTGGGCGTGGATTGTTTAGCTTCAACTACTTGAACTACTTTTCAGTAGTTCAAAAATCTCTGAGGTTCACGGGATGAACGCTGCTGATAATCATATCCAACCGGAATTTTCTGTAGTTCCATACAACAACAAAATGTGTTGAACATTCATTTATACACTCCCTAAAATTGACGTGCATTCGCTTCCCAAATCACCCCAACATACTTCTCACACAGTACCTTATCTGCAGTTGTCGTCACGCCCCTCGAAACTATTTTCCACCTAGTTGCTCTGGCATCAAGATTTGTCACCGCCGGAAAGAGGATTTGGGTCAATAAGCTGGAACGTCCGAACTCAGAGGTGACCAGTTAATATCGTGTCGTATGAAGCCGGCTGAGAATGTTGTATCAAGGGAAATGAAGGTGGAGAAAGCAAATTCTGTTTATTCATTCCTTCCTTATGTACAGAAAAGGTATTACATCCTCGATAAGTTAGGGAATAAGTTTTCAGTTTGCTTGTGATTTCTACTAATTAGTATAGTTATCAGAACCATATGGTTTTTGCTCACACAGAAGAAATACGGAACTGGGCGACGTAATACAGTACTCATAAGGTTGCTGAAAATTTTTGGACAGCCAACGACCGGTTTCGCACATCTTCAGATCACATTTAATTCCAATGCTTTGGCTTCCCACTCTTTGGGGCCAAACTTAAGTCTCGGTTGCAAATTGGGACTTGGATATTATCCTCTTTGGAAGAAGACCGGATCGGTACCAGACTGCTGGCCATAGCGAAATACCGTTGTAGACTCCGATCATTCTCTAGTATGCGCTAAGGCGAAGCATTGAAGTTACTGGAGATAACATGCATCACTGATTGGCATAACGGGAATTCTGATCAGTTTTCAGAAGTAGCTCTGCATCGAGATCATTGATGGTGCATCCAATTTGTCAAACAATGAATTGTCAATGTAGGACGCGGACCACTCAGGTGAAGAAATAAAACGTGAATATTGGCCTACAGCAGGGAAAATGCTTTAATTAACTGACGCAATGATGTTTGTGAAAAAATCTATGTAATGTACTCCACCGAACTCCACGGGCGTGGAGAAGCAGCACTATTTCACTAACTCCACAAACGCTGGTGAATTCTGGCAGCGACAAAAAGTATCAAGGAACTGGCTGATTTGCAAAAAATCCTTGGACGGATTGTCCAAACGATCGATAAATTATATTCATATATTGGAGATCAAAACTGGAGTTGGCTATAACCGCTCTGTGTAGCTCATGAACGCTTGGGATGCATGCGGCATATTGGGTTTCTCAACAGAGTGCTTGGACAAATTTTTCTTGAGCATTGCCGACCCTTGCCTCTAATGTTTAATATTATTATGAACAACTAAACATCAATCAGCGCAGCCAACAGAACCATCCTGTAGTGCTGACACACGCACTTTGGACATACTCAGTACGATTTACACGAAAAAATTTGATTTAGCCAATGTAAACGAGTAAATAAACTGGGAGTTCCTCATTATCTGTAAAACAAACTCACTGTTTCTGCTCAACACATTCACTGGGGATGGTACTTTCCAACTGCAATAGTCGTGATTTGGAACCTAGGTTTATAAAGTAAGCTGCAAATCTCTGTGGTGACAACCGACTAGCATAATATGCAGGTCGCATCAATCTGTTACGTAACGGAATCAAATTGCTATTGAATGGCAGCTTTTGATTTATAAGTGCAATGCATTTACTTTTGATCCGATTGTGGCATCCAAGAGTGTATTTCATGACAGATAAACCGCTCGATGACTACATCTACTTGTGAACTGAACTACAGACTGGGATACCGCTGCCTAAACCACACTAAATAGCACTGAACACCTACCGTGAGTGACCATCTATTAGTTACGCCGGAACTGAATCTGTCAGACTTCGCAATAAGGAGAAGACAGGGAATCCCGAACACGGCTGTACTGTGGGTCAGACATAGAATTTCTTCCTATGTATATTAGATGGCTAAAGGACCACTTGTGGTCATTCTCTTACCCGTTTTCTCCAACTAATAGTGAAGTTCCTGCCATGAACAATTTCAACCTCATTCGCTGGTCTCATGCTGTTTAGCCGTGTTTCGTGAGCTCCGCTAAAGCAACTTCTTTCCGGAAAGTGTGCTACCAATTATGACTTTGGGTTCTCTGCACATGTATGTTTCGCGTCTGGACGCTTTTTGACATGAAGACACTAAGATATAAGTTCCTCCTAAAAGACATGTCCAAGGAACGTCTTTACTACTGGTAATCCGCCAGCCTGTCCATTCGAGAGAAATTTGCTGACACCCGTCGCCGGTTCACCGTTCATTTTAAAGCATCTTGCACATCAAAAGCAACCAAGGTGTCCCCAACCAATAGATGTGTTTGCATTTCGTAGAGACAGCATCACTGATCTGAAAGCGATATTGATTGGCACTGAGTAAGCCAAGTCACGCCTTGAGGATTGTGCTGTAATTTACTGTGTTCATTCTCCGCATTCCTCTGGTAAATCTGGAAGCTATGTTAGTGTCAAACGGACAACCTTGAAATTCCAGATTCTCCCGTCTGAGGCAGTTGAACTACCTACTTAGTGTCCGAAGGTCAAAGCTTGTCCATAGTTTGGAGAAGTCCGGTAGGAATGGCCTGAAACCCTACTTAGTAGAGTGCTTGCGACGTGGTCGTATCCAGATATTTTTACCGTACTGTTTATGACACATATGTCCGTACATTTTAAAAACCTCTTCAGTGTTGCAAGCACACAGGCATAATGTCTACTCTGTACTACGAGTACCATGATCACCTGGGTTCTCCGCTATCTGGAGACTAGCGTCAGTCTTACAAACTGGCTTTTCGTTTAACCAGTACATCTTTTGAACTTTGCGCTTCTAACAGCTCTTCAAACCAGTGTACTTGGGTGATTATGCGTGGCCAGAACCAAAGCGCAGCACCAACAGTAAACACATTGTCGAAACTTTTTTTTCCAGAAGTTAAAAATAAACTTAGAACTTGCAGACAAAGTGGCTAAGAAATACACTCCTTCTGTCAAACCTCTTAGACTCATCAGAACAAACCACCTATGTATGGATGTTTCGGGTTGTCTAAACCAATTTCAAAGGACGGCCTAATAATCAAGTTATCATATTGATTATTTCGTCTGCTAGTCGATTCAAAACTCCCGTATATACATGTTGGCGATTTTTATCACCATCAATTATACCAGTGAATAAAAAAGCTGCGAGCCAACACCTGGTGTTCCTTGAGGTCATTGTCAGCTCTAAAGATCACAGAGAGTCTGGCGTCTGTACCAGACATAAAAACATTCATCTTTTTATCATAATATTGTTTCGACATGAGGTGGCACAGTTTAAATTTGAATAGCCTCCAAGTAGCTCATATTACTGTGCTTACAATGACTATACTAAAAGTGAGATTCCCCCTTAAATTCTCTCTCATAAATCAGAAACCTGGATGCTCAAGCCCACGGTGCCCGGTTGTCCATCAGGCTTGGAATATCTTGCACAAATAGACCAGCTCTTCGTGAAACAGAAAAAGGACCTTATTGAAAGTGGGTCTGCACTTTTATATTGGCACCGTTAATTATAGTAGAGTATTGCTGCACAATATGTTATGAAAAATTACGTTCGGTAGTCGCAAAGTCCTGCGCCTTCAAGGACACCAACAAAAGTCAAACTTTTACGAGTACCGGGAATTTTCTCTGATTAACCCTTTGTCACACAATGCTGGGTAAAACGAATTTTGTGTATATGTTCTCTTTTATTTTGGTCATGTGTTACTTTGTTCAATGGCAACTCTTCAGATCCACTAAAATCAAACCATAGCTTATTTGCTCAGTAAGGTATGATCGTTTGGTTGATAGTTCAGTTCGTTTTATGGATTACACTGCCTGCGTGAACCAGAATTTTATGACTACGAATATGGTTACAATTATGATAGAGGCAATGGTTATGGAGGTAGTGATGAGAATGGAGTGGCAATGTAAGTGATCTTACCAGTGACAAACAGGAAATGGAGAATCATAATTTTTCCGAAAACAGGTTAGAAAATCCCTACAGACTCTAGTCTCGTTTGAGGTACCACAGAAAACCAGTCGTTCTATCAGGATAAATCAAGAAGGAAAGCAGGTATGTTTGTCCTCAAAAATAGCTTTTCCTGTCGTAAAAGTTTCACCGTCTTTCCCTTAGTTCAAACGGCAATAACCATCTGGTATCTACGTGATTTTGCTTAAATAGGAAGTTCAAAAGCAATCTAACCAATCATAAGTGGCTAAAGAGTGACTGCACAGCCAACCTGAGTGATTGGTCTGCATGTGCACAATGCACACTTGAGGAAACTGTTCAACATATCCTCAGAAGGTCATTTGCTCACAAATCAGGTGACAAAATGTGCAGTGGTACAACACAGTGATTTCTGGGCACTGGAAATCTGTATATTGCATTGTAACTGAAAACATGAGGGAATCTAATAAAAGACTAATTTAGTGGATCGCAGTTCTCTACTATGAGCATGTATATGCGTTTTTTGCTTCCTCTGTGAATGAAAACTTGAGAAGATTGATTAGAAAAGCCGGACTCGGTATTGATGCAGGGCCAATCCCAAAAGTTCAACATTTTTAATTGTTTGCCGTCACTCAAAATGGACACCAAAATGTCGTGCAAGCATTTTTCAAAGTGTGCTTGAAACAATTTGTCCGTGCAATAAATGACAGAGAATCATTGTGATATTTGTGTTTCTCAGTCATAGCAGGGAAGAATGTCCCTAGTTGAGTCACAGCTTGGTGACTTAAATTACTGAAACTACCAACGAGCAGTGGTCACTTATCCTGGGTTACTCAACAACAGGCATTGTGTCGCACACATGTTCAATAAAATAATTTCCGTATTTGTCCTTGACGTCTTATCGGCAGCCCTGATGGGCGCAAAACGGCGGTTTGGAGCGGATCCCGTTGTGAGCAGAAACGCAAATTCTAAGAGTAGTGTCGATGATTTTTAGCTGTGAAACCCAATATTTTCATGGCTAATTAATAACGCTGAAGAAAATCTAGTTCTGTAAGTCCCGTGAAGATTTTACTCAAAACAGATAACTAAGTTCTTGGATTCAGATATTTCTTGTAAGTTAAATCGTTTGGAATCGATTAGGAATCCAATAACCTTCGTTCCCTAAAGTGGCAATGATCATTTCATTGCCAGGTGTACCATAGAGGTATATTTAATTGTAGTTTCAGGTATTCGGAGAAAATTCACGGAATTTACTCAATGAGCAATACCAGGGATGCTCATGCGTGGATGATTAATCTCAAACTGACGGTTTTTACGCCAAACTGACAAACACAGCCCCTTCGCTCTGAGTTCCGCGTGTCTCCTTGAATTGAAACATATCTCCAGAGGCTAAAATTCGAAACTAACCTCAACCTCATTTATACTTTCAAAGTATTCTTCTATATTTAACAACAATTGTTCGTGTAGAAAAAAGAGCGTTCACACTACTTCAAGTAAAGCAAACTGAAAGGAAGTATTTACTCTCTCAGATGAAACCGCATAGCTTTTTAGGGTACTCTTAAGATGATCCAAAATTATCTTCATTTTTAGCAACAAGCAATAGTTTACTATTCCCCAGTCACCAAAGGGCTCTAACAAACCTCCTTATACACTGCGGATATCTGAACATTCACCCAGAAACCTCTGAGATAACTCACGAGTGTCCACTAAACAAGCTAAAAGCACATTCAGTTGAACAATATCATATACTAACGGAGTCAGTTAGAATTCCGTTGTCTTGCCCGTGAGGACTAAATTGCTCTGTAAATGGATGCAGTTCATGAAGGACAGAAGTTGGATTTTGGAGGCTGTGCCCAAACTGAAAGCCTCAAGCTGCAAGAGAGAATAGGCACGCCCAAGTACTACTCCCAGGTTACGGTAATATACTCATCCCTAAGGCCAATCTATTTTGGACGTAGATTTTCTCACAAGTTGGGACGAATATTTTCAATACGGAATGAAACGCTGGAAAATGCAGTATGAGCCTCTGAGGTCAAAGAGTAGATGAAATATATTGCAAGCTATTGATTGGAATAAGCTTTATTTTTATGTGACTCTATGGATATCGAAAGCGATTTGCCATAGCACAACACCGGTTACGCCTATGAGTTAGGGTCAGTTTTCAGAAATCGTACACGTGGATGTATTTGTACGACAATATAGATAATGCAAAATGTCAATCACTGTTTTCCTGAACAAAAATAATGAGTGATGGCCTTCTAAATTCTGATTGCCTAAGGCATTCAGTTGAACAGTCCATAATGACCAGGTTTTCGTGGACCACGGGACCGCCTAAAGTCAGTATTTATTTTTCGATGAAATAATACACTAGTTTGATCGACCGTCCAATAGATTTTGGTGGTGTGTAAGCCAATAAAATCTCAGTCCCCGCGCGATATCAATTATTAGGTTAAATTTTAGTAACACCGTACAACCTCCAACAGGTTTTTGTCTCTACCCACTGCCACAGTTGGATTGTGGCATTTTTTAAACTAGGTAAAATTTAGAGATTACGAAAGGATCCAAAGGACTTAATTCGATCAACCGAATTTAAATAAGTCAAACAGAAGAGCACCGGCTCACAAATTAATTCAATATTTAATCTTGCACCAACAAGATGCTATTTAGTAGTGAGTGCGCTATTGTGATAAGGATAAACAAATCTAATCTAATAAAAATGAAGAATTCGTCTGAATCACTGGCAAAAGATTCAGGAACAACCCTTTGAACTTTTCTAATGAAAACAAATCCTCCTGAAAGAGGTGATCAGATACTCAGCAAAAAACAGGATTGATCTGCCCATGCAGTTTTTGCGCGGTCATCAACTCATGTAATGAGTTCGAACAGAGGTGCAGAACCTTTGAGTATGATTGATCGTTTATCGAAAGCACTCAAGTCACCTGATACTAACTGTCGGTTGAGATGCCATTGCATTTTGTCCTTAAATTTCCTTGGTGTTGTCTAGTGAAGCCTCGAGTATAAAGTTCACGCAATTCACTAGTGTTCCAGTGCGATAAAAATCTGCTATTTTGGCGCCACATCAACGTAAAATAACTGTACCGCCACTACTATTTATAATGTTGATGAAAGCTCTTCAATAAACAACAATCGGTTTACCCTGGTTGCTATGTTACACACGAAAACTAGTTTTAGGCCGTCAGCAAAATGCATTTATCAGCAAAACCATCTGGTATTGGCGGGAAAATAAACAAAATTCCCAGCTGAACCCCCGTTAATGGTACACCCAGCAACCCTATATACTAGATATTTTGATATCGTACCGGGTGAAACATTGGCGGTCCTTTTGTAACACATTCGGTTAGAAAGTACGACAACGCGGGTGTTCACATGGGATTTATCTTGCTCTCATACTAACAACGACTTATTTTTGCAGGTGAGTGCGTTTCACTGTGTTTCGTTTTTGCAAATTGTCCAACGTGTGGACGAAGCGAATTCTTTGTCTTCAGCGTTAGTTTATATGCTTCATTGAAATTATTGGAGGAAACTTTCTAAGCCCACAGCATGTATGCGTACTGGCTATTAAAGAAATATGTGAATAATGATTGAAATGTGTCAAATTCAATGGTTAGTACATATTATTTAGTATACTAATGACTGTAACATTTGTTCAGTGATGTAAGCACCCACGAAATGATATATTCGTTTTCCGACTATTGTATTTTGATTTTCAGTTTTGAGGAACATTGAATCAACAAACAAGTACGTGGCACTAAACAAGATGGGCCAGGCTGTATACAGCTGTACTAAAGGTGAATTTTTTACCATGTCGGACCAAAATACCATCTCCAGGTGGATAACCCTTGGAAGTAAATCAGTCCCAAAATGTTCAAGGGACCGTGTCATACGTCATAAATATTAATGGCATTAGCAGCTATTCATAGATGCACATTTCCATGATTCAGATATCAACTGTAAAGTATGGCTCTTCATATTACTGCTCTACATTAGACACTTTACAAGTCGTAGCAATGACAAGTTAATTTGAGTTCGGATGACGGTGTCATTCCATTAGGCATCATAAAAGTGTAAAGCCATAGACAGGTCTCATTCATCAAATATTCGTCATCCGTGTAGAACAGTAGGAATAATCAGCCACGCTCGCCCATCTCTGCTTTAACCAATAAATGTGTAATAACCCAGTGTACTGGTGTAAATTACGTGTAGGCTCGTTTGGGGAAGGGCAGCCGTGAGTTACGAGCCTGCTAAGAACTGAACAGTACCAATAAACGAAACTTTGCGATGCCTTCGGATATTATGACAGGGTTATATGATTTTAGTTGTAAACAACTAGGACTAAAAAGAATTGTCGTTTCATTTCCACTTAACGCAAGCAGTAAAGCGGTCAAAACCAGCTTTTTCTCCATTCTGTGCCGCAGTTGCAGTCAGACAGGGCAGGCATGAAGCTGGTCTTAGGTATTTTTGATGAGAACCACACTAAGTAGATTATTTTTATTAGGCGAAAATGCGTGATTCGACAACGCTTAACGCTCGTCAACCACTACAAAGCATGTCTGTATTTTGGAGCGATTTTACCTTCAATTAACTTATCCCTGGAAAAATGTTTCTAACGTTGTTTGGCATGCATCTATTGGGAAATAAACGGTATCGCGAAGAGGCGCTTTTTGCGCATGACTAAATTATGGCGTGCCTTTATTATACTTTGTGTAACAATTCGTTGAACCTTTCGTTCACAAGCTGCAAAGTGTAGCTTATCAATTGAGCAACGTCATTCGATTCACATTTGTGCAAGTTTGTTTGACGAATATGTTGGTAGGCTGATACGTGTTGAAACAGCTGCACGCAGCAAACACATACCTCTTCATCCCAATCTGTGATCTACAGCCGTAAACCCAGGGTCCCACTTTAAATCAATTCAGATACCTGTCGTTTTTTGCCCTTAGGCAAAAGCACCCAAGTTAATTCTTCAAGCAGTAAGGTAAACTTATGCCATAGTATGATGCATTACCAGGAACATCAGTGAGTAGGCGATAACAGATATGTTGACCACCGTAGTTACCAAGCAGCTTCCTCATTAGGATACCCCACTTGATAGTAATTTATAATTTGATAAAAATTGAATAAAAATTTGCACTTGCCCTTGGACATTTACGAAATACAAACCTGTCAAACTAAGCTTGGTTAACATTCAAACGTTTAAGCAACACCAGATCGTCCTCAACAGTTTAAGGCTCAGCAAACAAAGGAACAGATTTTGGGCCATAAAAGCTTAAAAATTAAAAATCTGTCAGTAGCAAAGTGGTCTTGCAATATGGAGTCTGTGGACTTCGGTTTGCACAGAGCAAGCGTTTTATTTTCACTGGGCGTCATATTCACTGAGAAACGCTTAAGACAGATTCAAACCAAAAAGTTGATCATTATCAGACCGAAAAGTTATCGCGCAGACCCTCCACGATTATCGGAGTGCACATTTGAGACGAATTAATTCCTCGCCTTTGAAATATCTGTTTTAAATTACAATTATATGAAAATGAACCAAACAGTCAGTAAGAAAACTCCCACCCGTATTCGATTCCAACTGAAATCACGGCAATTAACAAGTATTATCGAGAATACAGCTGGATATCTACACATAGCCGGTGATTATCGATCTGTGAAATGATATAAAAGATCCCAGTCTGCTGACATAAGAACTTTGAGTAGAACGATGTGTGCAGGTTTGGCTAGCAGAGTAGCAAAGTGATCAACGACGTTGTGACTTGATGTCACCCAATTGTAGTAAATTTTGCTACGCTCTACTGCGCCCTTTAACAATGCGTTGATGATGTCACCTCCATTGGTGACCCCATTGGATTTCCATCCAGTCCATTAGCACACATAACGCCATCTGTAGGACTTCCAAAAACTGCAGTACCGGATGTAGCACTGGTTGCTTCTGTGTTTGGTGGAAAAATAACCTCATTGCCGTCGGTGGCACCATTGCTGGCTGTCACAGAAATGAGGGATGGATTAGAATCAGTTGATACCATGTAAGTTCCTTGCCCGGTTGGTTGGCTGCCCTGTATACAGTCCATATGTGACACTTATTATGCAGACGCAACAAACGGAGATCCAGTTGTACCGTACATCAGGGTCGGCTGTCCCCCATAGCAGACTGTAACTGAGTGAGTCGCTGTAAAGTCAGCTGGTCCATTCGGCCCCGTTTTTATTTGACAGGGAAGTCTGAATCAGCGAGAGCTGCAGCTGGAACTCACCACATTCGGGTTTTTCGCTCACACGTTTGGAGTTGCCACCCGTACATCAGCAACACCAGCAGTTGCTGGGAAGATAACTGTGATGCAGCATAGGGATACTGTAGACCAAAAGGACATTATGATGACTTGGCGGGCGCAATCTTCCACTAAAATGAACAAGTTCGAAAGTCCAAACGACCCAGCTCAACGAAAAAACCAACGACCGCTCTGATTTTTGTTTTTATTTACTAAGACCAATGGCTTGCTGGATGTGCATTAATGAGGATGGGTTTCTACATACCTGATGTGATTGCGTTAACCGATTCTCGAACCAACTTTGCGGAGTTTCTCCCTCAGAATTCATCTGTTCCATTTATGTTTTAAAAATGGACACAAAAATTACTTTTCTTTTTATAGAGTCCGATTATTCCAGCAAACCGTTTTGTTCACCAGTACATCCGTTCACTGTGCACGTGACGGACAGTTCCGATGCTGAAGTGATTCGTATAAAGCACACATATAAATATCACTGCTTCTGGCATTACTTGAGGTAAGCGTACTAAGAATGTAAAATAATAATCCTTTTGACGACCTAATAGAGATTCCGATATAGACAAAACTACAACGTCCTTTGTGTTACTTTGCTTATAGCACCCTGTAGAAAACCATTTGCTGACACCTATTTAGAATGTCCTCGTGGCTTTGTAACTGCTTCGTTTATTTAAATGTCTGCTGTATGGTGACCTAATACGGATTCATAAGCCTGCTGTTTCCAGTATCATGGTCGGAGTGGCATATTGTTCTTGAGTAAGAAAACCATCTTCATACTAAGTGGCTAAGGATTAACAAATAAAATCACTGCTGAACAAAATTGTCGGAGAAAGGGAAACAGCACCCGTTATAAGGAATTTAAATTTTCAGTGTCGGTACGTACTAGATATACTAAGTATACTAGATGCATACTATGTGTAGCTCATACAGAACCGTTTGATGATATTTATTATTGGTCAATGTCATCCAATGGAATCAATGCCGAATTGCAATGCCCACGGCAAAACGGATCTGTTTCAGGTGATTTTTCTGTTGTATGGACGACGTACTGAAAATTTGCTGCCATTAGATAGATACAGTAGAAATAAGATGCAATTTTACTCCATTTGCGCACGATACGTGAGGCTCAGGAAGAGAAACCGACCATGAGTTACCGGCCTTCTTAATTGAAAAGAACCTTGATTGTTTTTAAGTAAACAAGTCAGTCGTGAATGGTATTTCGAATAAAACTACCGTTAATTTAGGGTTCAGTTACGTAATGGTACTTGCAAGTAAACCATGCTATATCTTTTCTCATATCCCGATATCCCAAAACCCTGCTCACTGGATAATTTCTGATTTCTAGTTGTTCAGCTTACTGTGAAAATGAGCTTGAAGTCGAAGCTCCAGTCGGTCAAATTGTTGGTTATGTAAAAGAAGTACGAGAAGGCTGCAAACTTCGATTCTTGGTGAAAGACGCCGACCAAAATACAGTTTTACGCATCCATGAATCATCAAGCTGTCGCTGCTGCGGGTTCAATAGAAATGTCAGTTTTCAAGTAGGTGGCTCAACTTTTTATAAGAAGTAACTTAACCAGTACATTGAATATAGAAAAAACACTTTGTGTAGTAATGCGAGTAGTTGACAAACTGAACTATAACATTTAGCCTTGGTTAGGTTCTCTGATGAACTGTCCTTAAGTACACAGTACACTGAGCGGTCTCAAACTCTTCGACAATAAAACAGCCAGCAGAATAGTAATGAAATAGCTTCTATATTCCCATTTGTCATCTTGGACTCCAAAACATAGTAATTAAAAAGAAAGCGCATGGACAATATTTCACACCACCGGTGAATAATGTGCACTGGACGTTAGCTCTGTCAAGAGTGAAAACCAAGTCTTTGCCTGTACCCATTTTTCACCAGAGTGGAAGGGTAAGGATAGGGGAAATTATTAAAAAAGAACGACGCAAATATAAGTGTCAAGGGACCTCTCCATATTTAGTCTGTTTCCGAAAGATCCATTATCCTCATAGTAACTCACTCTTCTGGTTTGCTAGACATAAGTGTGCTTTACCTGGACTCAGACCCCAATTAATCGTAGACGTGTTTCCGTGTTCATGAAGAACCTGCTAACATTCGGTATCGAACCTTAAGGCCAAAACCGATAGTTGCAATGATTTGCAAACGCGAAGTTGAGATCAAAAGACCTCACTTGCCGCGCTACAGTTAGTAGGTGCTCACGTATGCTAAAAGTGGTACTTTTTTCGGTTGGCTTATCTGCAAGTTACAGTGTGAAAATTTTTAGCGATTTCAGAAATTCTTCTGCAGCTTTTATTCTGCCACAATGAGACATCTCTGCATTTTTGCACTTCCCTTTTTATACCAAATGACATTGTTGTTGCCAGCTTAAGATGAGTTCATATATTTTGGGTGTGTGCGCAACATGTTGTTTGTTGAGAATAATTAAGGCCTCAAAGAATCAACTTCATTGCTGTTGTTGTTAGAAAACTCTTCATTGACAGATTTACTTCTAGTCCGATTTATTTCCGATTTAGACCATGTCGGTGGATAATACCGTGGTGGTTGGGCAGATCACGAAGCAGCCTACACGTTCTCTTCAAGACCTTCCCATCAACCTTGAGATATTTGAAATAACCTTTCCCATGGATTTAGATATGAAAATCAAGGCAACTCTAATAGGTGCTGCATTCCTAATCGTAAGTTTATGCTTTATAAAACCCTATGTTTCTCTTCACAGAAAGATGCTGAAAGTAAGATTTCTCCGGAATGTTGCTGCAAGTCTGACACAGTAAAAGTAGCAAAATTCTATTTAATTCGTACAAAACACCTCCGTTATGCATGAAAAACCAGTTTGATAAAAGCTATTTAAGGTGCTTGAAAACTTTAACTAAAAATTCCGACAAAGTGTTTTCTATGAATAACAGCTTGATTTACTTTGAGCCCAAGGATTTACTTCCGTTCGTTGTCGTATCCTTGAGCCGCCAAGCATCATCTACTCTGTGGAAATTAGGTGGTATTGTCCATGACGTTGGGCTTTTTGATCACGGACAAAAGGCTAGACCGGACTGACAATTTTGCCTGACCGGAAAAATGCTGTCTACATCACTGCCCATTCTACCTAATCGGATCAAACGTCTGCTGAGTCTACGTTGCTGGGCGAATCCCCGTTCAATGAACGGCCACGTTGACTTAGCCTCTTTCACATTCAAAGAAAACCAGTAAGCCAGTTAGGTAGGTCTCCATAATTCATTAGACTGTCGGATTTGCATTACCTGAGGGTAGGAGTTATCGTTGTTCAATTCGAGTGGCGCTCACCTTATTGTACAGATTACATAATTGATGGCCAAGGAATTTAAGCCTTCTGCTACAGAGACTGAGTTCTGACACTATAATCTCTCAGATTATGCTGAATTAATGTATTGGCTGACTGAACCGATATGCAACTCTGATGGATACGTGGTTTCATAGGTCTTCTACAGAAACGGTAATGCACTTTCATCTTTGGTGGCCACTAGTAAGGTGCTAAATATAAAACTCGAATAACACATAAAGATTCAGTCTGACTCACTTGTTGCTTTATGCATTGCTATTCAAAGCTGACGTATACTTGCTAACATCGCCATAATTTCACTTTTTTAAGGATTTTATTTTCTTTGAAAACAAACACCGCCGAACCCGATGAAGCCAAGATTTTGATTAGAGATATTACTTCAATATTTTCCGCATGTTGGTTCCACCGAAACTAGTTTCCATATCACTCTAATGCTTTGTTAATATAATTTCTTTCCCAATATCCTGGTCCCTTCCGATGAATATCAGTCACATCTTTAACGCAGTCCACCTCTGACATTTCTCACAATACGGCACCTTTGTTGTTGTGCAGATGTAAGGGACACTTTTGAATTGAGAAAGAACGTGGAATTTCTCTGTTTTCTCATCTCCATACATTATATTCAACGGCTATACCAAGTGCAGCTTAGCTGCCTCTTATGTTAACGTGAGCCAACTATCCCGGGGCGAATGACTATTGATGGCATAAAAACGCCCAACTCTGTTTTCTAATGCCATGCATAAACCAGCAGCACAGTGGTGTCGTGGAAGAGTGCTTGTGTTGCATCAGTAAAAAATGATTGACACTGTTTAGAAGACTCAGTACTGACAGAGTTACAAAATTCAGCTTAGTTACTGCCACCTTAGAACCTGTTTAACGGGAATAGGCGGGCTCACATCATCCAATAAATTCATTCAAGCTCAGCAAACGTATGAGCAGGTCCAAAGAGTTGAAAGCAGCGGTCGATTATATGATGTCTATATCAACTAGAGCCAGACGCAAATGGGAGTGCAGTCTAGAGAGAACAAATTTCTGCAGGAGAAAGTGTGGATATTCATGTATCAGAATTCGTCAACCGATTACTCGATGCAAACTTCATGAACGTTATTTAGGGAGAACCAACGGCAATGCCCAAACTTAATTTCCAAAATGACCTTGTGATTTATCTGGTATTTCATAGCATGGAGCCTTAATCAGATCCGAAATATATTGCTGCCTTTGGTACATAACGTAGCCGAGTGATAATCGGATCGATTTCCAGTGAAATAGGACTATAGGGTCAGATTAAATAAGTTTTTTTTAAACTTTAATCCACAGACAAAGTTCGGAGACTGAGATTTCGAACACTGCAGGAGGTGAAAGCTTCGTTTTGATTGTTTTTATAAAGCCTTTAAGATACAACGCGGTGGTGTGTACCAACTGAAGCCTACCTGTCAACAGCTGAACAAAATCAGTTCTAAAAATTACGCGAGAATAACAAACGAAGTTATCACCTGGGCAGGATGCCCTTAGAAAAATACCTTGTTGTGGTAATAAAAGAAGACGAACAATTCCGCATGCAAGAATACCTAAAGGACTCCTAGGCACAGAAAAACCAGTCACAACCTGGAATTACTGATATAGTTACTACGCCAGATAAAATAACAGACGACGAGTGTATCAAACGAAAGGCCAGGTAAACGCAGGCTGTTGAAAGGTAGCAAACAAATGTTTCTAGAGGCATCACTCCTAGTCACCAGAAAAAGAGATGGTCAAAGTTATCATCAACAGCATTGGTAACAACAACCATAAAAAATCACACCAATGAATTACTCTGTTTATCAGCATATGGAGAAAATGGGCCGCAAGGGGGAATGGGGCTAGTGTGTTTTGAAAATTCAGGGGCCACGCACCTCTAGCACCAACTCAGAAAATCTCCAAAGAAACGGCAACATGAACGAAACTGATATCGATTAGCCACCACATCGTTCAGTGTTTCCATCCAAACAAATACATGGTTAGGTGGACCCGATCATGAAAGGCAAATAGCAAAAAAGCATTCAAACTCTTCGTAACATACTTCATTCTCTTCTACCACATTGAATTACGTCCGCATAGGATTTCAACACTAGTGACTAGACATGGAAAAAATGACAGCACCTTCTTGGCAGACCATGAATTAACATTCGCAAAACCTGACCCATACAACGTAACCTGCACTCCTGGACACACTCTCTTAGTGAAATACAGTCTGTTTGATTGAATTGCCTGATATGTTGACTGCAATTTCCCGGATTGTGACCGATTCAACCAAAAGCTCTCCGGCATCGGTAATCGGTTACCCGAAGATGTATCAGAAACTCAGCGCAAAGTGACCATATCTTGTGGGCGTACAGCAGTACGGCATGAACTGTAGTCATCTGAGACGCAGTGGTATGCTTATTCATGCCACAAGTGGCGCTGATTGGTAATCACAGTTCTGGTCTTTGAGGCTTGTGGATTTGCTTCGTGTATGACACTACCGTGAGAGTCACTGGGACTTCTCTTCTAAGTATTGCGAATTCTTGCAGCCATTCTCAATGACTGCATGCACCACGGAACCACTTTTCACAAGGTGGAAGCGAAACATATGTGGGAGAAATGGATGACATCGGTCAGTTTTTATTTTTACATTTTCTGATCATTTTCACCAATGAGAATAATCCATTCTACATATTTCATTTTGATAAACTTCCCGCTCGGAGAGACTGGAATGGAGAAGTTTCGAAGCTCGGTCATGGTCACCGCATAATTCCAAAAATGACGAAATTAAACAAAAATGGGGAAACTGGACAGCGTTTTGGCAAATAACTATGTGTGGGAAAACTTTTAGAGTTACTATCCCACAACTTACGCCCTTTAACATGATTGCGAAGAGTGCATGATATTCACTAACTGCTAGGCCGTATCGTGTTACAGACTCATATTGAAAAGCTCGAAAACTTTTTCAAAAACTAATGCATTATCGAAGTCAAGTAACACTGCAACTTTTCTACGCCCGTAAGCATACCGCTGCTCTGACATCCGGTGGGTTGTGGGATGTGATGCACACAGCCCCTTTCCTGCCGGAATTCTCCTTGCTCTTCTCAGGTTAGGTCTCCATGCACTTTTGTAAGAAGACTCAAGATAAGCAGTGCAAGACTCTGTTCTTGGTAAGCTGACAGCAAATTCGCGGTTTGAGGTCGATTTCACCGTTACTTCTCAGACATCGGTGGTAAAATACCGAAAGAATTGTCAGACCCTCAGAAAGAAGTGGCTAAGTCTTGCAAGCAAACAAAAGTATACCCGCACTGTAGTCTAATATGCACATCGGTATCGGTATATTTTCTTGATGCCATAAGTTTTACTGATTAGTAGTCACAATTCTGGCCTTCAGATTTGTAGATTGGCTTCGTCTGTCACACTATTGACAGAGTCATTGCACGTTGTGATTTACCTTTGGTGTTCCACGTCCTCCCGTCTCACCTCTTGGGTATTTTGGGGTATGTTCAAAGACTGTATGACTTTTCACTACGTGGACGCAGTTTCATAAAATAGATGGCTTTGTTCAGCTTACTTGGGTTTCGTGCGTTTTTGAAAGTTGAAATCGATATCTGTCGCATATTTCGGATCGGAATCGTACTCACTCGGTGAGATCTGAAAATGAGGGGACGTTTCATCGTTCGGATTGCTATCTCATCAATCACAGGATTAAAGACATTGCTATGACACGATGTGAAGCAAGCATGAGAACAATGCCAAGCATTACTCAGACTAATCGACAAACCAGCAAGTCTAGCATCCGAAAACCAAATGTAACCCATTATCGATTCGGTCAACAGTCCATATGAAACAGATACGTACCACTACACGATGAACCCGATAACTTGTCCACGCACTGCTACTCTGCAGCACGACAACTAGGTTTGGACGAAACATTCGCAACCTAGGCAAAAAAAATAGCGACCTGCATGTTAGCATCTTTTCAGTGTCTTGTATGCATCATCATACAAGTTACAAACTTCATTTATAGTGAACTGAATTTTAAAATTGCAATGAACGTTACTGGGTGGGGAGTGACAGTGTACTTCGTGGAATTGTTAATCAGATGGTGAAAGTCTTAGTTTTGACTGCGCCGTACAATTTGGAACATCAAGCTAAAATGGCAACTTACAGCGGATCGGTGACTCCTGAAAGCGCTTCATGAGCATACACAGGTTAGCTAACTGTACAGAAATCCACAAGTGGCTTTTCAGCTTTCACTTTGTTCCCATCTATATTTTGACTTAAAGCTGTTTAACAGGACGACAACGAAGTGCTGCCTTACTGTGATCGAAATGTGTTGTATATTCTTTATATGGAACGTACCAATGGATGACATCTTATCGGTTTGTCATGCTTGATAACGGAGGAACCCTCATGTAAGCCACTGACTTTTAAAACAACAAACCTCAAATGGGGATTTTCATCCACTACTTTTGGGACAACAAATTCCAAAACTTTGGACGCGATGGACACTGCGTGAAATTCGATTCCACCTGTAACAAACATATAGAATGAAATATTTTTATAACCGGAATTAAATATTTGTGTAACTTTCCATAGGTATTAAAAAGTCATGGTGCAGTTTAGAGGATCATTTACCGGACGGTAAAATCCGTACATCGTGTCAATAATAACGATTAACTACACAAAATAGTTCTTATAGGAGTTACAATCAACGTTCAAGTCTATAGATAAAACCGTCATCCATATCTATGATCAGTTTTCGCACAAGGTGAGGTAATTATCCTGTAGTTCGATCTATTTCAATGGTAACATTAGTACAAGTATATTGTCTGAAACTGGATCAAACGGAGAATCGCTTAAAGAAACTGTGAAAGATCGATGGTACAATGAAACCTCAGGACACCAAAGCAATCAACACCTGATGTTGTGAGCGAGTCAGCTCAACAATGACATTCAGAAGGCTGATTAGTGGGTTAAAAGTAATGGGTCACTTAATTCTAGCTTTGTTAGTCACCTATCACTTAATAAACAAACGAATAATTAGACATAAAAGCAGTAGTTAGTATTGCAAAAAAAGCGCAAAAGATGATCCAATCAGATGAAAATTTGGAAGTAGTTGGGACTAGATTATTGTGGGTGAGGATATGGCAGCCTGAATACTGCAGGATTATCTGTAGACTGCGAGGACAATGCTGAAATCGTCATTTGTTTAATCGGAAATAAAGTTGGATCCATCCAATTTCTGGACATTTGCTGCTGGTATACCGGTAGCTCAAACAAAAGGAACTGGATTGTAAAAGCATTCACGTGATCTTCATTCTATTTTCGATCGATGGGGAAGTCGCCCAAACCCAAGCGGTGGTATGCAAACACGTGTTAGCAAACAAAACAAAAGCAACTACAAAACAACAGGGAGCCCATGTCCAGTATATGGAATAATGGGTTAAAGAGCATCGAGCTTACCTCCGAAATACCGTAATAGAACACTGTCTATTCGCAAACTTGCCCTTGAAAATGGAGTAACGGCTGAATCAAGCAAAGCAAATAAGATACCATAAAATGTATGCTATCATTGCCGGAACTACTGGTTACATCTTTATTCATACATGTACCCGACGCACAAAATCGCTCTGGCTGACTCGATAGTCACAATTGCAACTGATTAGGAGGTCCACGTCGAGAAACGCATCTATTTGCATCGGCACTGACTGAATTTTTCTCGAATGTCATTTAGGTGCTGGGCAGCTCTCGCTCCGTGCAAATCATCTTAAGTGCATTTCTGGTAAATATGGGCAACCTACCTGTAGTTCACGGCGAACAAAATCCTGGTGTTTGATACTTG
Source organism: Opisthorchis viverrini (assembly GCF_000715545.1). NCBI lineage: Eukaryota > Metazoa > Platyhelminthes > Trematoda > Opisthorchiida > Opisthorchiidae > Opisthorchis > Opisthorchis viverrini. Next base: position 399,800 of record NW_008751664.1, read on the forward strand.
TACATCTGAAAGATCTCTGACCAGTGGAGCGAATCTGGAGTTATGAATATAGCATCATATATAGCGTCCGCACAAATATCTGCAAAAAAAGCCGTAGAAATCGTGCATTGGAACCAACGATCAGAAGGGAAGAATGGATGAATCTCCTAAATGTGCTCGTAAATACAAAACCTTGGGCAGTCACGGAATGATTACGAACAGATGAAACAGGAGTTTCTGAATGCAGAATCTTTGAAGCAAGAACAACTCTACACCCCATCACTCCTAATTGCCGGAGCGAACTGCTGCCCATCAATGAACCATCAATGCTTAGAATCTTCTTTTATATCCGCCACGCGCACAATATGCCACAACTTTCGCAAGCCTCTCGGGAACATTGTGCACAGGAACAACTAAGCAGAAAGAATGCGGCTGGGCAGTCCAGAAAAGTTATTTCAGGACGTTTTCAGAGAGAACAGAAAGTAGCATCTTCTGTATTTTGAAATCTCCGGAGGACTTAATAATTTTTCATGAAGCGTGACCGTTCGCAATTGGATTCTATACTTTAAATTTCATAGCCTCAACAACTCCTCAACAACTTCTCAAACCGATTGAGATATTTAAACGGAATTATGTTTTTACTACATTGTGATGTGTATTTATTTAGACCACAATAGCTTACCATCCAGAACTGGAGAAACAATGAGATGCAACTATGAAAATGAAAAACTGTGCGCCTTCCTGAATTGTAATGACGAAGGCCGATTCATGTCACGTCAAGACTACAAAGGTCAGATGCTAAGCCCCTTAACAGGCAACCCCCAATTGACCTTGATCATGAAAAGGTCGATAACTGCAGTATATTGAAGATTGGAGAAATCTCTGGTTTTGCAAATCCTAAAATATCCGGGTCATGGTCAGCCTTAAAACAAAGGAACCAGAAATGAATCATATATAAACCGAAATATCGAGCTACTCCTTTTGCTTATTTCATGGCTGATTGGTTTTAACCGCTTATCTCATGTGCTTAACCTACTAGTCTTCCAGTTCAAATTAGTAGGTGCACGTTTCAAGACAGTACCCTATTCCACGTCAAAACAACAGCGACATTTAGATTGAGAAAAGGACAAATTCAACATACCTGAAAAAGCCTTCACTGCCGACACATAAACACAGCTGATGCTGACTTATGGACATGCAGGACCTTGAGGTCAGTGTGATTTAGCCGATAATTAGTCTTCGATCAATGCAACTTACAATCTCTTCACAGACAAAGATCCTGGGTGTCTCAGAGATGGAACGAAGCGTTTTGTGTTGAACGAACCACCTCTAGTTCTCTGCACAAAGTGAACACCACACAGCTTTATGTAAACAGCTACGAGTAACAATAGTTCGCTTAAACTATTCACGTATTTTCTAGCGCACAGGTGTTCAACTTACATCTCCTGCTTTTGTGAAGCATCTCCGTATAGCGTAAGGTGACGTGACGTG
>NW_008751664.1:401764-503751 GCF_000715545.1 Opisthorchis viverrini
ATCCATTCGGTTCGATAAGCTCATATTAACTACGTTATTACCCACGAAATTTAACGCAGGTACGGAGGCTGAATCAAAATCTCATCAACGATTCCACCGCAAACACATCTTGCATGGATGGTGATAGGTGAAATTGGGTGCCAAAAAGTTCTGAATACATGTTAACGTACCTGAATGGAGATGATTCTCAACAGCCCTAAGCAAAGAGGTTCGCATGAAGGCAAATGCATGCCTTTATATAATATATATATATATATATACCCAAACTAACTCTACCCGTCAACAGTTGTGGAAGCGCTTGATTTATCGGCAAAGATGGACGGCGGTAGGCGGATTGGTGGAACAATTTGTGGCTCTGCACGCATGCTATTTATGCCAATACAACTCCAGGGAACAAGAACGGTGCTTGAGCATGAGGAAGCACATGCATGTTAACCATGCCCCAGACTCGGTTGGAAGCCAATTTAGTAGAGAAATTTTAAGTCTCATCCAGTTCGGTTGCCATTCCAGTTGCTCGCGGATAAGTCGTTCTAGAGTATGAAGTTCCGGCATTCATCACTAGCTGTCTAACCAGCCAACTTGCATCTTATCAGGTTGACCTAAGCTTCATTGCCCCTGTTCAAACTCAAAACAGACCATTTTGAGGGAACCGTCACATTTCGTCGGGCTGCTTCAGTTGGCGAAGAACACTGTGAAATTCCGCCCCAGCTCATACAGATTGCGGGACTAGTGCAGCGTTCAGGCAAGTTCGCACTAATGAACTGCCGTCTTAAGGCTGGGATTTATATGCTTGGGTGAACTTCACTAAGGTTTATCAGCGGTTGGTTGACAGCTGGACAGATGCGTGCACTTATGACTACACAAACGGTTTGGGGAGAACCTGGCATGGTAATGCGGCTACTTTTATGGATTCGAAGCAAACCTGGAGGAATAAGACCGGCATGCCCATTTGTAGAGGACTGCTAGCTGCTAAAAGTAGGCTCTTTTAGGATGGCAGTGAATTAAGCGCTAGCTCCGCAGCTAACAACGGAACGCCGATGTACGCAATCAGTTACTCTGTGTTACAGCATAACAACCCCCTGCCTTGCACACTGACATGCAACTCTTTTCTCTGGGGCTGCCCAGGTCGGAATATATCGCTCTTCATGGATCAGCAGTAATTCCTTGGAAGCCGACTACCAAAAGTTTCAGCACAGTTGGCTGTGGGCTGGCTCCCATGACTCCGAAACCGAGGAATGGACGCCTCATTCGTAATACCGCGGCACAGAGAAATTGCACCGTGCTGTTTACTCTTCGCGACTTTTCAAATGTATCAGCTAATAGGTCGGTGCTCACGATCGATGATGGGCGGTTAGCATATGCGCCACATACTACTAAGACACCTTCGTTGATCTAAACAACGGATTAAAACAACGTTGTTTGCGCCAACAGAGTCGGCGTGGCTCGATCACAGGGCATTGAGAAAAAACACTGGTGCACCCCATATCGTGGTACAGGTACAGTGATATATTGCTTATGTATGATGATGTGATGAGATTTTGATGTAATACATTTTACCACAATATCCTTTGATGAAACAGAGTGGCCGGCTTTCCCCGTAAATTCACACAGCTTGCTATTACGGCTGAATCTTCGGCCGTAAATCTTAACCATATTTGTAATCCAATTTTACTTCGCTTGCCTCATTTGGATCGTAATTATTAACCAAGAAGACGTTCATCAAGGCTTCAAATCATGGTACAAAACTATTCATCTACTAAAATGCACAGCAAAAATCGGTTTTGCATCCTCTAAAGTTCATAAGCAATCCATAGACAATGTCAGCAAACTAGGGTTCCCTCATTCCGCGTTCTGCTCTAGAAATTAATCTCTTTAAAATGCCCTCATTTGCGAATCGATTTGGTTTTAATGGGGGACTCAGCTGAAATTCGGAGAATTCTCAGAGGCCTTGTGAATGTTTTCCCTTATGAAAAATAATCTTTTTTCACTTTTCAAGCACTATGTATATATATGGTTCTATGCAGGCGTACGGTGGAACTGCAAGTCCACACATACACCACTGAAAGGGAATGGTTTTGTATAGTAGATGACCAGGCGTTTTGCATCAGAGCTTGGTGGATGAATTAAGAAAAGTGAGTGGCAGACTGTTAGATTGAGAGGTACTTTGTCTCCCAGGCAATAGTGTTCTGTAATTTATTTACACCGGAACAGTACACAAATCACCAGAGTTGAACTCTACTCTTCATTAAAGGATGCCTACCGGTGTCAATACCTGCGTGTTCATTGTCCTACATTTAAACTTGTGACAGGATATGAAAATGCAATATAGAGTGTGTTTGCGTGTACCAAAGTGATAAGGAAAACTACCTTAGTGATCCGTCAAATTAAGTGCCGACATTCTGTGTTCAACAGCTTGTTTATCAGCACTTAAGGTGAGCTACATGCGTAGGTAGGACCCACCATTATTCCCTATGTTGTGGGTGCATATGTGTTCCTGCCAACATCAATATGGTCAAGGTCACATTTCATTCCACTGGTTCTACTAAAACGCGAAGACCATACTGTTAACCATCCGCAATTATTTTGCAAGATGACTAAATTAAATGTCACGCGATTCCAATATGAAGTAAGGCGAGGCTTCTAATCACCACTGTAGAGACTTTGAATCTTTAGCCGTTTTCTAATTTGAAACTAGGAATCTCTCACGGAATGTGGTTTCATCCTCTTCATCCTCAAGAACAAGTGAGACTACTCAAATCTTCCGCTAAATGATTTAATAGGATACAGCGTTAAAATATCCCGTAGTTCCTCATTCAGATGTATTGATCTACACTCAGTGTCAAAGAAGCAGTCCAATATGGAGCTGTGGGTTCACTCAAGTGAAAATAGCCATCCGGTCTCAGTTCCCTGTGAGGCCGCGTCCGGTCTAACAGGGTTGATGTGTGGTTGTAAAATGCTTAGAAATTTATCCGCACTTCTGGTGTGCTTACACTTAAACAATGTGCTTTGTGGAGAAGTATATCAGGCCTTCATATTTCGGGGTGATCACCAACTGTGTTGTCAAAATCTGCTCAGTGGAGCTCACGTCAATCCGCATGCGACTCGCACCATCCTGAGTGATCGAGAGAAAGGTGACGAATGTCTACGTAACGCCTATGATAAAAGCGTCCTGGTCTCCATATACCATTGCGACACAGACACTATTGCTTATACTTACCACGTTATTACTATTTCCATAACGTTGTTCTCAGCACCCTTGTAGGTCAGCATAGTTAACAGCCCAGAATGTATATCCCATGAACTGGTGTGGATAATATCACCTCAGGAGTATCATTTACAATTCAAACCAAAATACACCAACAAGATTCAAAAAGACCAAATTAAAGATAAAACACTTGCAATACAAATCTTCACACGATTTTTCAGCCTCACTTGGATCTTTTCTCTAGAGAGTATTTCCTCGATGTTGTATTCATTGCAATTCTCCTACTGATGAGAAAAATTTAGACAATTCGAAAGGCAAATGAAATAATGGCGCAATTTATCTTAGAGAAACGAGTAACCAGAAAAATCTTGGAGTTTTGATTTATGCGTCAAATTGGGAGCCAAATCGTGCCCACAGTGAAGGATTCAACTAGTTAAAATAAACTGCGATTACTGTTTAGCATTTTAAAAGCAATACGTCTTTAGTCCACTGAGAGATATAAAGCTTTGTTCCGAACTGTCGGTGGTGCACCAAAAACACTAAGAATACAAAAACACTAAAATATGTTCCTCGTGAATTGAGCACAAAAAAGTGCTTCAAAAAGAGCTCATTCAAACAAAGGAAAAGGAACTGTTGAACTTCAGGTTAAATCCAGAAAACTTGGCTTCTGGTGTGTATTGCTCATCTGAACAGGACAGTGACGACGCTGATGGTGAAATGAAACTGATGAAGCAGACGATCGAAGCAGTTTTGATAGGTAGGTGAGTCACAGCCGCAATTGTTTCATCGCTGAGATTCATTAGATTCGAAAAACATGAAGTCCTGTAAACGAAAAGGCAGAAGATGCGTAAAATAAATGTAAAAGGGTTTGCTAATATTCTGTGGAATGCGGTGTAAAACATGAGTTGAAAAACTGAAATACCTTAGGTTTCTATTGTACTGCTTTCCTCCCCAACAAAACTGTCAAACCCTTGAAAAATAAAGGATAATGAAATGGGTGGCTTCAAAAATGAAGAGAGTGCTTGTCAAGCTGTTCTGACCTCACAGTTCTGCGGAATGCCCGCGTGTTAAATAGCTGACATGGGTAGACAGAAAACCTGATATTCTGTTCGCGAACACCAGTCACTGTCTTAAATGTGCACCTAACAAACCGAATATATACGGTGATATGAGAAAAGTGCTTGGCGCTTTGCCTGAACGCGCACGTTTATTCATCACCCGGCGCACCACGCCTTTCCGTCTCCAAATTTTGATGCATATGATAGGCAGTCGTACTCGCCTGTAACTTAGGTAAATGGGTCACTACGATGTGTCACCCAGAAGCTGGTTCACAAATAAAGTGAATCCATGTGCACAACGCAGGGATTACTATCACATATTCGGTATCCAGGTTACTTCGGGAAGACACCCAGGGGGTGGACAGTTGAAAATTGATGACATTATGTCCCTTTATTTACTTCGGTTCAGTGACCAAAAAAGTATGGATGGCAGAGAGTGTGCACGGTAATTTCACGTAATTGTAGCAGAGAGACAAATGAGCTTCGTCCCAAGCTATTTGCGGGCTAAGTAAACGTAAGATGCTGGTCACCGTTTAAGTGTTTTGTTGTGTATCTGACATGAAAACTTCAAGTTATATAAGGATTGGAATAGTACTTAAACTAGAAGACTTTAGGAAGAACGCTGAATCTTAACCTCTCTGCTCACTCGACAGACCGACGCAAAGTATGTTGTAGTAATTGATGGTGGCACATTAAGTTCAGCTATTCTTTTCCTCATTTTAAGTTCAGCAACTCTTTATAATGCTGTACAGTAGATTCGTAAAATAACAGGAAATGAGCTCCATTCTGATAGCCACATTCGGGTACATTTCAATTCCAAGGTTACAGCTCTCGAGTGCAGTCGATCTCTAACGGCTGTGCCATCTAATACCATTTGTCTTGACACACATTCCATTCCAATATCATAGCGGCCTTGCCTCGATGGATATTGTTTGCTTGATGCAACGGACATTGTATCCAGTAACACCGAAGATGACCCTAGGACGAAATTCGTGAACAAACTGAAAGTTTTAGCCTTCGAATGCGCAAATCTCACGGTAATTTAGCCCTACTCACCCCTTACGGTCCGTTCTTTCCAAGCTTACCATTGACAAAATTGTGTGAACACAAATAAGATGTTTGCAGTTCCAGCTTCTTTCAACCAACTACTTGGTAGAATCCATCGCGAAGATCTCCACGTACTCCTATTTGACGCAGTTGTCCTATCTTCAAGTATTTCTACATCTAGTTCAATGATTTGTTTCCCATATGGAGCTAGCTCATTGTTGCACTGGGACGCTAAACGACAGTAGATTTGACGTTTACGCCAAAGCTTTATCCCTATTTCCTTCGAGTTGCCCCAAATGGTCCAAATGTTGGAGCTGAAGATTTTCATTCCACTATAATCCCACGTATTTTCATTCAACCCAGAAGAAACAAGTTCCGGTTCTCCATTTTGGAAAATTCAACTGAAAGAATATTTGGGGTTAGCGCGACCTCAAACTAACGAATCAGCGGTGAATCTGGGATGACGTTCATTAAACTAAATGGGTCAACTTCATGGACAAAGTGCTCCTACCTTCAAATGTTGTAGTCTAGATGAGGTAGCCGAATACTTATTCATATTTTAGTGGCATTTACCTTAATCTTCGATCCAAATCCGCTATACCTTGTGCAGCATCACGTCTATTTTGGCAGACAGGAATATTCTCCCCTCTATCATTCCCTAATACATCCTCCCGGGTATGCATTTACCCAAAAGGAAATTGTAAATTCCACAGAAGTTTTTGTTCATGACATGAATGCACTGGGCTCCCATCTCATCCTGAAACAACCACAAGGCAACATAACTTCCTTTGTAAAAAACGGAATAATAGGCAAACTTTTCACCAATTCATCGAAATAAAATTTCAAAATTCAAGAAAGTCAGCTGATTCCTCAAGATTTTGGAAGAAAATAACCCAATGGTCATCTAACCTACTTTTTTTACACTATTTGATCAATGCTCATGGTCAGCATTTAATGAGAACACTTATGCGTATAAGGTAGCTCTGCTTATATTCAACAGAAAGGAATATATAAAGTTAGCAAATTAAGCCGATAAGATGAACTTTCAACAAAACTTTCGACCTGTATAACAATATTATTATGTGCATGGTGTCTTGAGAATTACAAGTGCACTATCTGTTCTCGTAAAGTGTGTCGTGGATTCCACTGTTCTTCCCGTAACTCCTTTGAGTTTCATGTTGTCCTAATACCTAAGATGTTTTAAAACTCAAGCAAGGATCTGGTGACTCTGCATGAAGCATCATCTTAGCTGCAAGTATGACAATAAAATAGACGGATTTGCTTTCCTGCTTAGCGATTTGCAAAATCATAGAGTAGCTGCTGAAGAAACATTCTTTAGTCAATCGTGGTCAAACTCAGTCCAAGAAACCATCCATCAGTTCACTCTAAAAGAAATAGTTGGTCATCAACCACAAATTGGGAAGCTTTCGCTTTCCTGTAGAATTTCGAAGGCTCTTACCTTGACTTACCGATTAAGCGTAAACCTGTTTGACATGCTGCGTTAGAAATGATGATGTATTCCACTTATGTGGCCGGTTACTCAAATGGCTAGTGATAATTGCTAGAAACTCCAGGTTACATGGTCACCGTGTAATTCCTGTGAAATGAGGTTATAGGCATCCGTCGGCCAATGCAGGGAACAACTGAATGATGGAGAGCTCTGTCGGAGGGGCCGCTTTCTACCCCATGCTAGCCCCAAGTTGATTCGGACCCGAACACCAAAAAAGGTGTCATTCGTGACGGTACGGGTTACTGAAATGGGTTTGATCCCGACTCTGTAGTTTACATGCTATTTCCTCTTAACAAAAGGAAAGCAAGCAGCAGTCCTTCGAGAAAACATAACAAGATTACCACTATGGGCGCATGCGGAAAAAACGACTTGTACATCACAGCTGTAAATAAACATATCGTTGTTTCTTACTACCGGTCTCCAAAACAATGAAGCAGCTAGCAATTCGCATTAGTCCTAAACCTACGAGTTGACGTCTATAGCCTGCACCATACAGATTCACGGACTGTCCCATACTCCAACAAATGATGACATTCCATACCACTCTTCAAAAACCATTGTATTTTGTATCTTACAATATACAGCGATCATTATTCCTCTGGTCATATCAGTCACCACCCTGATTATGATCTGTAACCTTGGCCCTGGTTTTGTTTTGCTCAGTTGTGGTACAGCAACGCTAGCAGCGAACATGCACGCTCTAGACGGTACTCATTCTCCGGACTAAAACACACGCTAAGATCTTCTATTTGTGCTACACAATTTAATATATTGTAAGCCCCCTGCCTTTTTTACCTTTTGGGGATTGGATAATGATCTAAAGTTCATTATGTATCATTCACTATCAACGAGTAAAATCAATCAGAACAACTGATAATATATGCAGCTCGGTAAAATTCCTTGAGTACACCTGCAACCAAATTTGCCTAAACCACATTTGTAGACCTATGGGCTCCAGTTTGAATTTTGTGAACCACAGTTCAAGCTGTGACTGCTTCACTTGAAGTTATAGTGTTAGAATGTGCATGATCACTCCTTCATTTCGACTTGCAAAATGATTCAGGTGCACTAGGTCTTCTGATTCAAAGGCTTCGAAGAAAACCAAATATTATCGGCCGCCTTAATACCTGTCAATGAGCGGTTTCAGTGGGACAAGTTAGCCGTGAAAATTGAGAAGCTTAAAGCATAGAAAGCCACGTGGAAACCTGGGAGGGTCCTGATCACAATGGGCCTTTATTGGAGCGATCAGGCAAAGTTCACCGGTTGCTGTTCTTACCACACTGCACGAATGAACAAGTTACTGTTGGCATACTGTCCGCATGCACTTCTTGTTGGATAAGACATCTTCCTTTTATATGGTACCATTTATGGTGTCGACGCTGCCTCTTTCGCCCTACTCGAGGCACATCAAGCATGTCCATCTCCCGAACTGCTTTCGGTCTCGGTTAAATTTGAACATCAGATTAAAGTCAGGTGAAGAACAGAATACCCATTTTTAGGATAAGTAAGCGAGAATTGAATACTTGACTGAAATTAAGCTAAGCCTGTCATTGAGGGGTGCTATGAACGAGAGATTTAGGAAATTCCTGTTATTTTTGTCATCTACCAATCCGACAAGTTAGACTTCCATCAAGTCAAAATCAGTTGGATCAGCTATTGACAACAATGAGACAGATTACGCCACATACCTTACGCACCTACCACAAACAATTACTCCTGGTCAATATGTGACAGGAACAAGGACAGCTTGACCCACTCCGGACGCTGTGATAACACTGCTACTTTATCTACTGCGTGAAGGCTTTGCAAAAGCATAGAAAACGGTTCATCGTCTAATTGACTACTTGGATCCTGTTCTGTCGGGCCCAACATCCAGCCTTGTTTATTCTCACAAAGTAGGTAAAGAATCAACTAAGAAACTTCTTGTATAGACGGCTTTGCATCTCAGCTACATGGTTAAGTGAAGTAAGCACTGTTCGATATCGATATCTGAAAAACCGTTCCACTGTTATTTCATCCGTCAAAGTTTAGTCGTGTGGGATTGAGAAATCTATAAGGCCTGGAAATGAAAAATCTAAGCCCACATCTGCGAATGGACTCTGACCACCGACTTGACCCCAACCGATGGGTACTTCAATTACTGAACTGCCGGGAATGCTTGCTTATCAACATAGTTATGCACCTAACCTCCTGGCTCATCACAGTTTTGTCCACTGGATTATAAACGGATATTTTTGGCACTAGAATTAAATTGGCTGTATCGCGTGGGATAGGCCAGCAATACTTGCATGAAAACTAGTTCTATGTTCGCGTTTCCCCTCAAAGAAGCAGCTCTTTACGATCGAAAGCCGGGTTTACTCACTAATGAGCCGCTTGCTAAGAACAGAAGCCTCACACTAATAATGGTAGAGGCGGGAATTCGTTCAGAATTGTACTGGTAATTTCCAGTTTACAACATAAAATGAAAGTATATAGAGTGATTTCAGTTTTGTCCGTCAATCAACAGACCTCATGTAGACACAAAATGTGTCAACAAAGTTAATGGGTTGTATTGCAACACCCTGCATAGTCCCTAAGCTTTAATAGCAACAAAAGTTGTAACACCGTCCCTGTCACAAGAAATTATGAACAGGATTAAAAGACTTTATGATGATAACGGGTTGGAATATTGGTAGCTCGGGTTTACTGGTTGGTTGATCAACAGCCACCTGATCAAGTACCACACTTTATGATATCAGACAGATGCGCCGTTTCAAAGAAGAAGGCCGGATGGAGTTACGCTACCGATGATTCCGTATGGCGCTGTGTGACCAACAGCAAAACCGCAGAAGGAAAATCACGTAAAGTAACGATTTGAGTCACATTTCTGAACCGATAATTCAACCGAAGTCAGATTCTCACTCACTTTAGCGTCGGTTTTGATTATTTTCAAAAAACATTAAATCCTGCCAAAATGATATAAGTATAAAACAAGGTTTGAAAAATAAAGCCAGAATCCCTTATGCAGTGAGTTGCGAGTTGATTTGCTAAGTTGCGTCACCTCTATGATCACAAATTTTATCTCTCCCCCGAACATCACTTAAAGGAATCACTGGGAATTAGTGCCACCTGCATTAATAATCCTTCCGGTGGCAGCTCATTGTTCTTAAATAGTTGGGTTCTCTCTAACAGCCAGCTCTTTGGGTCCGGAAAAATTGAACCTAAGCTAATATAACCATATTTATGCACTACGTAGTCAAGGTTACTGAAGAAATAGATTGCTTCATCAGGTTTAGTGCAATGATTGCTTCACTACAGAATAATTTGGACTGAAAGCTTAATATGAACGTATGATCCGAATCCATTTGTCAATGAATGTTTTTGTTCCAGCGATCACGTGAGGCCCTTTGTCCCCCGCATTCAATGGATGTTAGTTATTCGCCTACCGAGACATAGGAATGAATTATGGTCAGATGATCAGGACCTACATTCACATTAAGAAGCTATAGGTTGGGGCAAAGGCTTAATAAATACATGGGAAAGACTGCTACGTTTGGATAAGAGCAATATTTTTAGGTTAGTCAGCCTGAGAATGAATCTGGTCGGCACACATCAGCGAATGAGTTAAAGAGGAGCGACAGTACAATGGTTTAATGTCACTCTGAAAATATGAATGAAAAAGGAGAAGTTTGCTGGTGACTGACTTCTACAACATCCGGATCATAACTGATCATCTCTCTCACCGGTGAATGAAATATCGCTGAACCCAGAACTTAATAAAACGGATATATGCAACAAGAATATATCGCTACTCACGATTAAAAATACAGCCCCGACAAGGGTTGCTTTGACCCGAACATCCAAATCCATTGGGAAAGCAATACCGAAATTGTCGGCATCTGTAAACATTTCCTGAATAACGTTTGACCACTGTTTGGTTATCCTACCGATTTCTGTGTTACCGTCAGCTGACATTATCTAGTTGAATGATGGATAGAGAGGGAACACATTAAAGGCCACTAACAAGAATGTACTATTCAAAATCCATAGGAATATCACTACTTGGGATTGGCTTATAGTTTGGATTGGAGTATAGTTTGCATGGCAATGTTATGTGATTAAATAAGATCGCGATGAGGAAGTGAGCTGCTTGCATTCTTTCATTAGGGTGACAATGAGTATCAACAACGAATTAGCTTACCCATCAATGGAAGAGTATTAAAAACAGTTGAAAAAGGCCGATGATCATGTGAACTGCAAGCAGCGATTATCATGGCAATCCAGTCATTTGCTCAGATGAGAATAGAACGAACTTGCAGTTAAAGCACTAGATCTTTCGGTGTTAACTCGGCCTCAGCGCAGAATGAATAAAGAAGCTGAGAAATACAAACGTTCACCATACAAATTAATGAAATATACCGGGACACAGTACACCAAATTTGGTCAGTCCAAGTAATGTTTGATTACTGGCAAGTACCCCAAAAGTTCTTCGCTAATACACAAGTAGCTTGATAAATGAAGATGTCGTTACTCCTTTGACTGATAGCTGTCGTTCAACCGGTTAATGTTACAGATTTTCGTAGGTCCGAATCACCAACGTTATATGCCAGCAGGGAGGATGCGCGGAATACAAAAACCCTAATAATGTGAGGTTGCAGGCTTTTATTTGGTAGGGAGGACTCATGATGTGAAAGAAGTGGGCGACAGACACGATGCATACTAGTCACTTGTTGTTACAATCCACAAAAACTATACTAGACTAAGGTCACACTGACCATGAAATTGATATCTTCTCCAAAACAAGCACAGTGACAGTAGGAAGGGCCGTGAATGCGTAATACCACATTTTCAGAAGCATCCTTGACCACGTATCGAATACTGCAACCGTCTTGTATCTGCTTCACATAACCAACAATTTGTCCAACTGGGGCCTCGATTGTCAACTCGTCCTGGCAACATTCGACGCAACTAGAGCAGAAAAACAGGTGAAGTAGGTGCAATTTAATTTCTGACAAGAAACCGTTCGTACTCGACGAGTAGCCCTACAAATGTAGGGATGAAACACAAGACGTTTAAGATTATCTAAGACTTTGCTTTTCTTAAACATGCCATAAACAAACTGGTGAACTTCCTAAGGCACAGATGTAGACGCTGATGCTGCCGAATCAAGAGCCAATTTTGATGGTACTGTGACAGATTACGGATTTTCGGTCAGAATAAAACACCACGCAGCTTCAGGCAGATTAAAATATAAAGCTAACACTTGCCTCAAGAATACCTAATTGTGGTAACTAATAACACTCATTTATGTAACAGTTTGTTTCTGGCACACAGAAAGGAACAAGATCTTGAACAACTTCATAATATTGGGTAGACTCTTGTGTTTCTTATTTGCAATGCATAAACAAAACAGATCGATCCATACACTCACACAAAATGTGTATTCTTATGTAGTTTTGGAAAGAATCATGAAAGAGTAGGTGCTAACGCTGTCTGTCAACTTTTGACTTTGTGATCGATTTACTCATAGGTTTCGTCAAGTCTCAAGATAGATGGAGGGACGAATACCAACGATCTCCTCCAGAGAGCGAGTTTCATTGCTTACAGGTCATTTTTCGTATTTGAATTAAAGTAAAAACCAGTAGATCACTCAAGGTTTCTAATTTTCCAACTGATTTTCGATGAACAGGTTGAACCATTGTTTTTCATCAAAACCTGTGAGCATGTGCGACATTCTTGAAAGGCTATTCTTTGAGAACCTCATCTTTCTACATAGTGACAGACCTTGTGTTTTGTCGCGATTACAGCGAAACTGCTTCGTAGCAAATTAATCTTTTTCAACAAACGAACTGAAATTTGCGAAAGTTTAAGCTCCATCAAAATAAAACTAAGAAGATTTCAAGACGAATTTTGACTAGGCAGTCTGTGCTTATTGCTTAGTGTTGATGAATAGAGTTACCAGTTTAATGTGGTCGTCTCGACCGTGTTGTGTGACAATCTGTTACATGCTCCACAATGACGATTTTAATGAAAAACAATCTAGTAAGAAACCAAGCCAAAGGGCACAGGGTCTCAAAACAGTTCATAACCCCATTCTGTAACCGCTTTGCCCATTTGGGAGTGATCAACAACAGCAATTCTGTTGAATTTCCTGCACCGCTGAGACAGAAAAGATTTGCGTAAAACGTCCTAGACCAATCATTGCAGAAGGTCTGGATGCCCTTCGGAAGAAGATGAACGAAGTGTCCATAAAACGACGCACTGATGTCACAAATGATTACGTAGATAAAAACAAACTGCCAAGCTTGACGGACAACTCATAATAAAGCTAATCCCAGAAGGTTTTTACTGTGACTTCATTAGATGCAATGAGTTTTCGCACTAAAAGTTTGAGCTGTTGAGCAGTGGCTTTGTGAAGGCTTTGTGAAGGAGCATTTGAAAATCAGCAGTATCAAATACGAAAGATCCAGACCAACCGAACAGTGAATCTGTGAATGATGTTATTTTGAAAATAATCTAAGAAGAACGTGCAAATTTTCCTTTGGCTGTCACTGGCGATTTTGAATCTACAAGGAAAATACTCGTCTGACTTACCTGAAGCACTGTCCGCAGCACGCATATTTATACGGTCGTTTGATGCGGATCACTTCCGTACCTGAATTGTCATGCACATGCATTGTGTATGGACGTTGACTCTTACAACACTGCCGACTGCAGAAATTGGATTCTGTGTTGATAGAAATAAGTTGGATAAAGGGTTGCACCTTGAAATTAAATTAATATTTCAACCACATGGAATACCGAAATTTAACTACGGGTCACATGTTTGATGTGGCACGAGTAGTGTTCTCAATCGACAAGAAGTGCAATAACTTCAAGCTAGCTTTTGTAAATTTACTCCGGAAGTCCTTGCAGAATCGCGAACTGTCGCAGTAACTCAATCTCAGTTAGTGTCACACAAATCATGCTGGCATGCAAAGCGAACTTAAGTAATTGCTACGAGACTTCAGAGGAGAAGGCAGAAGTCATTTGCTAGGTATAAGTATTACCTTTGAAAAACACTCATGAGTTCCAAATGCATTATCTGAGAGCAGACCTTCCGACCAGATTCCGAAATACATTTATAGGTAGAGGTAAACTTGTAAGGTTTGAAGGAAATTTCGAGGTTTTACTACAGAGGTTTTATTAGGCAAAGTACCAAAACAACTGGCACCCAAATAATCTTCTGAGTCCTTCTTAGATAGGTGACATAGGATAAATAAAGTAACTTAAGTCCTCTAACGTGGCTCTGATGACAAACAACGATGGTAGGGTTTGCGCCGAACTGACAGATGACGCCGGTATTTAACTAGTGCACATACAACTGGAGCAAAAGCCCATTGCCGCGCCTTTAGGCTTAATGCTGGCAGAGGGCTAGCAACAGGACTTTGCCTGTTTCCGCCGGTCGCGTGTTAATTAGCTCCTTGAGTGAGAACTCCTCTAGTCATACTGTTGATCTACCGTTCGTACCCGCGAGCTTTGTTCTACCAGCCGAGTGAATTAACAATTTTGATGGCTTCCAATAAACGGATGTAACCATACAGTGTGTCTTAGTCTATGAGATGGAGATGGATGGAGACTTGGATGGAGATTGCTAGTTTCTGGGAAATTTCCAAACTCTCTTCATTCTATTATCGAACTGGTGTATTGTCTAGTTACATGGAGGACATCTACCACGAACATCAACCAGAGGTGGACTAGTCTGTAGGTGAATTTGTACAACCTCATTTAACTCACCATCAAGCGAAAATTCGTTAAATTGACCGCAAGAACGAGCCTGCAAGAGTTGTCCAAAGTGTGCTCTGATTGACCATTTCGAATTCTCCAAAGGTTAACTAAGAGACAACCACCCGAACTAAATCTTACAAGGATAACTCAGGACATCTCAGTAATCTCTACTTACGCTTAGACATTTCAGAGAAGCCGAGTGGAAAAATGGTTTAGAAACCAAAAAATAACTCCTGCCAAAACATTTCACGGGATCAAGCGAAAAATCGTTTTCGTTGCTCGTACACTTATCAGACAGCTTGTACAGAAGCACCTCTCAGATCAACCCCCTTCATTGAAATTTATTATTTCTATATTTCTTTTGAAGATAGTTGTGTTGGCTGCAACGTTCATAATCACTATGCGCCTGACAACTCATTTTGTCAATAAAATTATCTCATGAATCTCAGTGACGGAGAAAAATCATCGTCTTTACATGTCTGTTTGCAAAGCAATTTCACTCGTCAGCAACTGGAGCAAAAGAGTTAAACACATTTCATAAAACCACCCCTCACTGCTTATCTTGAGAAGTATAGCAGAAAAGGATAAAAACTACAAAAAAGCGTTCGAGCGGACTTACCTTCATTACAATTGTACACAGTCTGCCCCATTGTATTTAATATAACGTAACGGTTCGCCACTTCGATATCTGTGATTACTGAAAGACGATACATAAGAGGAAAATATGAATTCACTGAAAAGCAACTACTAGAAGCTGTTCGTTTCAGTTACCGAAAGAAGATGCTGCATTATTTTGAGATGTAGAATACGCAGTGACAGTTAGTAGATTACCCAGCTTGTTGATTTCCCTAGTGTAAAAGGAATCTTTCATACGGACTGGTTATGCTTTAGGACTTACTGAAGAATGGTAAAAGTTATTTCGCCCGGTTGATCGCATGCATCAAGTTTTTCATGTTTTGGATCATCAGGTTTCGGAATAACTACCACTTTCAACGCAACATGAAACCCTTAAATCGGCATCACAGCCACGGAAGCATGTCCTCATTCAATGGTTATTCATGTGAAAATAAAACTCTGAGAAGAAAAAGAATAACCTGGCGTTTAGTGGAAGGCAAAAGTTTTGTTTGTTCTTATCTTCTTCGTGCGCGGACTTCTGATTTCGTTTCTGTCAAGTGTTCCACAGTGGGAATGCACGCTCCTCACTAGAACTAGCCATGGGAACTGACAAGTATTTAACAGTTATTTTACCAAGTGTGGACCACAAGATTTTTCAAGACTCCTGGAAACCATCGGTTAATTTGTCATTTTTCCAGGTACTGAATGCAGGCATCAGTCAGTTCAGTTTGTCAGCTTTAAAACCAGACACCATGAGCACATTGGTTCTAGGTACCATAGTTTCGATCATCGGGAAGTGATAGAATATGGGACAAAGAGGCACGCTTTGGGGGCGACGAGATGTTCGGTTAGTTTGGGAATTATGTAGCTACGCGTTAAGGGTCATGGCTCTGATGTACGCACGTAACTGACTTTCGGTTGGATCATTTATGCCTGTGTCATTAACCATTGATAAATGGCGTCCCGGGTTCCCCTACCAGGAGGCAGCAAATGTCGACCCGACTCAGTTTACTGGTTAATATTTCCATTCTCCGTTACCGCTGACTTCTCGGTTACTTCCACTCAGCACAGGGGTGAGCGTAAATAGATCTGCGAGATAAATGACTCATTGACGTTATGGAGTGCATGCCTCGAATAGCATAACCAATGGGGTGTGAGTAAGCCGTCCAAAAAAACATCTGTGGTACCGCATTTTTACTGACCCGATGCTCCCACCAGACTCAAGCGATGGTCAAACACCGACATCCTTTGTATGTTCTTCACACGTAGAGGTGACGTCTCTGAACAATAAAGCATTATGGATTGCACTACCACAGTGTAAACTCGGCCACTGACAAACTGACGTCACTTGGGAGCCAGGTTTTGGAAGTTGGCAAAAGCTACCCCAGCCTATCCGAATCGAGGAGTATTATATCTCCAGTCAGTCCCATACTACGCTTAGGCAAAACATCTATCTACCACGTCGATTTGCTCGTCTTCAAACATGATGTCTGGGTTTGATTCTACCAACTCTTGTAAAGGCCCATTGCACTGTGCAGGTGTGAATCACACGCCAAACCGTACAGCAAGATTATTGTTCATTTAAAATTGCCTTCATTACTAAAGGATCTGGACAAAAGAGGGGAATATAGAAAGCATGCCCGGTATCTGTGTGCGAACATCCCAGGAGCCGCCCAGTTGTTTAGAGTCGGGGAAGTAAACTTCAGGCAGCGCACCAATAGCAAATTTAAGGTGGAAAGCCTCGCCTTGTACAACCAGACGTAGTGAATTCAGGCGAAAGCTTGGCGTATATTTGTACACGCCCACAGATGTTTGCATACGGTGACCTCATAAGGGATAAGTTTCAGAAGGGAACCAATAATCGCAAAACACACTCAGAGTTTCTGGCAACTGATGTTCAAAAGTAGCTTCCAGATAAAAAAAGTTACAAACGTGGGACATTTGAATGAGTGATGCTGCTCAAGAATTCGTCTTAAGTTAAGGATATGATCCATGCATCCTTGGACATGGGAATTTCGGCTTGATTCTCACTAATCTGTATCCCCCGATAACTGATCAGTGTGAACAAAATAATGCCATAGAACAGATTAGATGGGTCGAATCCCAGGAAGATGCCTGACATTCTTACGTCCTTTTTGATGACGGTCCATGTCCGGTATCCTGTTTTCATTTCAAGTCGTCTGCAATACGGCTGTAAGTGTTCACCAGGGCCTCATTACCTTTTTTGAAGAGTGTGGTACAAACTACCCGGGCCAGATACCTTACCGTGTTGAAGGATTGGTATCTCATGTTGTACTTCTGTTTTTGACAGCGCGCTGCTGTTGATGTTCTAATCAGGTCAGCTGTGTTCTTTCATCGGCAGTGTTGAAGATCGGCTGAGCTGTTCTTTGAAGTGCCCAGCCTATCGTTCAAGACAACGATTTTGTAAGTGAATTTACGTAATGTCTATTTCTTACATTGTTTCTCTGACAGGAAGCTTGTAGAAAGCAAATTGATAATCGGGCTCCCACAACGTTATGATCAGAGCCAAGTTGCGTATCGTAAAAGGAGCGTCTATCACTAATTGAGACTTTTCATCGGTAATTGATAGCCAGATGACCAATTGTGTCCACGAGTGCCTAGCGATTGGTGGCTTCCAAGTAACTCGAAGGGAGCGTTTGTGTTGAAAGTGTGTACTGGTTAGGAACGTACGATGATCAGTAGACAGCTGTAGCAGTCATTCCCCATTATCCGTACGTCAAGCATCGACTCCAAACCTACCATTTAACTGTCCTTCCACCGGATTTATTTCCCCAAATTGGGCATTCACATTACCCGACAAGATTATCAAATTCATTCTTCTCGCTGACTAAAATGGTTGCTTCATAGCTCGATAAAACCCACCCATCTGTCTTAGCACTGTGGTCTGTAGGAGCGTATAATGATACGGCAAGTAAGTACCTGTCACCCCATCGACCTGGATTGATCTTAATTAAACCAACCATCTGCGTAGTACAAAGATGACTGTTTAATGTAATCCACTCCAGTAAGTCGCCTTCAGTCTTGGACCTGAGTGCAATTCTCACGTCATAAATACTACGAGCTATTGAAAGTGAAATGCATAACATTTGGGCTTGTCCTAACCGAAGGGATGCGCGACCGAAATGAAGTCATGCATGAGTGCTTTGAAGGCACGGCATACATCGACACAGAGGCAAATCAAGGTTTCAGCAAGAAATGCTTGTTGCCTACTTTGACATCGAGTACAGACACTGACAACCGCAAGGTGAATCAGAACTTTCAAAATTTTAGGAGAGCGTGGAACTCACCATCTCCCAGTTGGTAGTGTGAATAGTTTACCGCTCGACTGCGAGGGCCTGATCAGCAGTGTGATTAGCTCACGCTTCGCTCGAAATGCTTGGGGTTTGCGCACTGCTGGTGATAAAACAACTGCACAGTGCTTCTCGTCTTTTCAGCAAAAGTCAGCTTCACTTATAGGAAAAAATGTCTAATAACATCCAGATTAAAGAGGTCTATGTAAAGGTAGAAATGTGGTTTTATATAACGCCTTATATTTGCGGCTGGCAATCGAATGCTAAGCAACTGAACCTATACATTCTGATCTAAACTGTGCACCACCTTCACACAGAGTAAGTGGATACTTCACGGTAATTAATGGGTAATTTTTTCGAGTAGCTAGCAACACTCAAAATTTAGTTCCCATCTGCGAGGCTAGCTCGCATGCAGTTCAAAGGGACGACGAAGCATGCTACACAAATTAAACGGACTCACTTTCGAACAGTTCTTTCTTTTGCTTCACCAAGAGCTGATTGACTTGTGTGAGGTATTCCAAACCAGGTGGACAGTTTGGTACCACGGGCCGTGGTATCACGTTTGCTAGATAGCAAATAAATAAATAAAACCTATGTGTAAATAAAAATCAGTGTGCAGATATAGGCATGCATATATGTACACAGTAGTCTCTCTTATCGGTTTTTTGTATTCAAGCGACCATTCAACATTCACCACAATAGCTAACCGGTATAACATTCGGCGGCGAAATCCAGTTCCAGCTAGGGTAACCCGATAATCATACCCACTTAATTCCATACAGGATAGTATAACCGAGTTGTGGTCAAATCAGTTATGGATAGTTGCCGTATACATTTGCCCCTCTGTAAATCTCACACACGTAGAAGCCCTCCCCAAGAAGAAAACAGCTGCGGTCGGTTACCGGATAACTGTTATCGTTTAAACCCCATCCCATGGGAAATTCCTCTTTCGCAAGAAACTATTTTTGTCAAACTGCCTTGATGGAATCTCCACTAGGTATTACCTTGGTCACAAACACAGGCGGAAACGAGTAAACTGGTAGTTATAATGAGTGAATTACAGTATTACTTTTCACACCCTGTTTTAAAGCCTGAGTGTCCAGAACTTTTTGACACACGTATAGAGCACTATCAGACGGAAATATCGTTAGCATTTGGATAATTTCAGTACCACTAGAGCATTCTAGCATTTTTTCGACACTGATTCAAGATTAGGTCTCACGTGGTGGGTAACTTTGAGGGACATGACCACGACCATACGGATCCTGAGGTCCAGGGCCAGGAGGATAAGGTACCGGAGGAATGTGAGAGCCCGCGGAAGGCGCGTAATTGGGTGGTGGGTAGGAAGGCAAAGGGTTCGAATCTGGTGCGTTATTTGGCGGGTGATATGCCACAGGTGGTCGCTGAGTAGGAGGACGTCCTTCTTCCACAGAGTCAGGTTTCATGTTTTTTGACGAGATAAACTGAAAATAAAGAATTGACAAAATATTAACGGATTTTTGGGATTTGTTGATAGTTTACAACATTTTATTGAACTATGCCGGACAATTTACACTCAACTTGCATTGAGGCTGTCGTAAAACTGCATCATAAAGCTTTCATCCTGTCAGAAAATGGCGCAAGTTAGGAATTTGCGACAATGTAAACGACGGTACAAAGTGCACAGAACTAAGGAGAATCTTGTCACTGAGAATTTCCGTAGATCCGTGCCTCATCCCAAAGACAGCTTCTTCAGCGACCATAGTTTTCCCATAACTTTGGACTATTAGCTAATTAAGCGGTTTATAAAACAGCATTTATTTCAGGTAGGAAGTAACTTGTTGGAGGACAACAGAAAGTTCTTCCTAAAGGATCAATACTTCAACCAACCATGATGTTCAAAACTCCCCAAAAAAAATACTGCATCAAATATCCACTCGAGAAGTAAAATTGATAAAAAAAATAGAAAGTTTTCAAAACATGGCTTTACGTTACTGACGTTTGAGTGAAAACTTTAATTTTGTTCTTCATCTGTAATCTATGATTTCTAGTTTGAGCAGCCGCGGTTCATGAGCACTGTTTTCGTCTTCCCAAGGTCGTCACAAAAGCAATGTAGTTTACACAAGCGCCAGCCAAACATAATTATTGCCAAATTTTACTCCAGAACGGACTGTTCGGTTAGTTGACTTTATGCTACAGCGCTACAAGAAAAGCAGGAACACGTTGGTACATTGTGCATGAGGCTACTAGAATGTTCAAGATGTGCTCAATTGGGCTGCTTTGCTGACAGATTGAAAAAATATTTGTCACCCAAATTAGAACTGTGGTAGATCTTTAATTGAGCAGGCAAAGAGATTAGAAAACGTTCCTTGCTCGGTTATTGTTAGTCCATCCTTCCCCCCATTGTAAAGAACTCAAATGCATAAAATTGCCTGTTCGCTGATAAGATTGCTTGAATCTGCTTTTTGTGCAAACGAGTCATTTTTTCGAACAATTGGTTGCTAGGTCTTCCCAATGATGCGTAGAGACATCATTCATGTGACAGCCGACGGTGCGAGGTTGTAAACGGATACGAATTCCGTACCACACTTCTGCTCTCAGACAGCTGTTGACTGACATGGTTGACTGACATGGTCATCACCATATCATCTCTTTCACTTTTCGTCCAAGATGGTGATGCGTGAATACTGGTGGTTGATCCGGAATTCAAGCTCAGTTTACGCTTGATATTCTTAAGCAGGGTAAACAACGCGATTTTCGAGGGATAAGCGACAAGGATATAATTGAAAGGCGGATAAAGCATGCTTCGAAAATGATCGTGATGTAACTGAGTATGCTTTAAAATATCTAGACTCCTTAGTCGTTATGAGAAAATAGCGTACCGTGAGAATGTTAAAGCCGCGGAAAATTGTGGTAATTCCAGGAATATCATGTTATCTTCGGAACGGTGTTATCACTGTGTTTTGGTAAAGAGTTGAAATCGGATGTCTACACCAACTGTCTTGTTTGAGGCCACGAAAGAATATCATCAGAGTCTGTGAGACTTAACTGTCTACCGGTGCTACACGCCACTCAGAAACCAGGAATTCGTTGTATCAAGGCTCCCAAATCCATGTATTCAACAGTCTCATGGATATGCCAGCCACTGAGCGCAAGTCGATATAGTTGAGTGTGGCACACCGGAAGCACGAGGACCTTTCAGCACAAAATACTACTAGTCTTATCGATATTGGAAACAAAACCCACTTGTGTATCACCACTCTCACCATGTGTTCGTTTCCTGGTAGTCTTACGGTGAACAGGCTTTTATGTTCACCGATTGGTGCTCCTAACTATAGCCTCCATACCTCTTTCGTGGCATTATTACCAACCGTACATTTCAACACAGTTTGAAGATCTAGAATCGGTTCTTATTAGAACAGTGGCACTCAGTTCATAATTTGTGGCATATTTGGTGCAGAGAGTTTTCCGGCTTTCCGTATTCTATGAATTTTGGGACAAATGAAACGCTGATCATCCCAAATAGCGCTTAACCATGAAATTCAAAGGATTCTTCTGAACACTCGTAGTAATTTGACGCCATTAGTCATTTATTGTTCAACTTGCACGCAGGTTTCAACCTGCCTTTATTTAGACACTCCGATGTTGAAGAGGGCTTCTATAAAGGTGTGATCTGATTCTTCAATAAATATTTCATCGTTTCAATTGCTCAAAAGAGCACCAAAAGACTGATTTTCAGCATTAAATATCAAGCGTCGTTGGCATTTTAATGTTGGGAGTCTGTCTGGATCGGTCATGATTTACCGGTAGTTTTGGATTGGCAAATAACATGTGCAGTAAAGTTGAGTACGGTAGCATGTTGATGCAAAATTTCTATAGCCACAAGCCATCGTTGTTGAAAAATGGAACTTCACTAGTAAGCGAAGTTAATGACCGGAAGTTTTGTGGTTCGAACTCGACCTCTGCATCTCAGATGCTCTTGTCCAGGCTTAGGCAACCTGGTGGTATCTCGGCGCTCGTGAGTCTTTCAAGTGGCATAACGGCTAAGAACCGAAAGGGTGCTACAGCTGAGTGTTTCATATTATTTTATTTTTGTGGCTTTCTGTGATCACAAGAAGATGTTCCGGCACTAAATTTTTAGTGCCTTTATGGCTACTCTTACTTGATCTGCGGAGCTTTTATAATAGAATGGCACTTAATTCAGTGCTTTTCTGCACTGACTACCCACCACATTTGTAGATTTTGCTATTTATGCCGGTGAATAAATGCAGTCTCGTTGTTCCGGGATGAGCATGTCACAAGAAATGTGACTGTTCAGCGTTGTGAAAAGAAAACTTTCACGTAAAAGCCGGACCATTGAAGTTTGAAAGTTGTCTGTGGCCGTTCGTACCTCACCTATGTCACCATTTGGCAACTCTTTACGTAAATCTGAAAGTGGGTAAATATATTTGCCCTCTCCACAGAAGTTACTATAAGGTACCTCAGAAGTGCTGCAAAAATAAGATTTGGATCTCTAAATATATGATTACACGACCCATCTGGCCGAGTAATGTGATGAATAGCTGCAAGAGAAATACAGGCTCCTATATATGTCATTGAATACTAGTTTGCTGGACAAAGTTGAGTATTTTTTTCAAATGTGGCCACCACCTAAGCTAGGCCAAGTGAATGGAGGCTTTCGCTTACTAGAGCCTTTAATAAGCACTCTATGAGAATTCTGTGTACCGTGCCAGACATTTCAATTTTCCTTAAAGGAGTGTATTTATCCACTCCCAAAAATACTCATGAGTCCGACCAGTCGTGTAGAAGCAGCCCGCATGCTAGTTCGCACTGCGATGAGCTTCGAGTCACAAGCTAACAAGCATACGGCTTTCAAATCCTGTTGAACTCATTTAACCTGACTAAACAGTTTTCTCATATGCGGGTCCAGAAATCCGTACTTCTTGAATGATTAATGACGACCTTTGCTTTGCACTCAACAAATATCATTACTAGCATGCCCCCTCCTAATGCCACGTGACTGATATTCACCATATGCTAGTTGCATATCGCACCAAAATCATTGGTCTGTTACTTTCAGACTTTCGATATTTGGGACTTAAGCTTCTTCGTCTACTTCCATAAGAATTGTGTGATTCGAATACGGTGGGATGCACAAAAGAATGTACTAGTCTTTTTGCGTTACCCTGATAAGTTACCAGTCTGTTACGCAATATGGAAAGCAAAATGCCCAATGTCATTGATGTACTTTTATTGCTTTCAGACGAACGTAAGGAGCATTTGATCAGCCATGGCATCCAAATGTGTCATGAAAAGCTCTCATACCACAAAGACGGTAAACTATTCCATTTGCTTAGCAATGATAAGCATCAGTGAATCAGTATATCCGATCCGTCTGAGGTAGATATACTAGGAAATTAAAAAGTAGGACTTAATAGTACAGTCCCAGGAGGCGGGAAGTACGAGGTTTGGTCATATCACACCGTAAGGTATTTACTGTCGAGTGCAACCCAGATTTTCATCCTTCCGTCATCCGTTTGGACTTTAACTCACCCATGAAACTGTGAGTAAGGATTTTACACATACGCACACATTTCCCCGTCATCTGGAGCGGGACATAAATGCATGTGCTTAGGCTGGACGTTGCATCTACAACGGCCCGTGAAACCCAGATGTAGAGTATATAACATTCCATTGGAATTCGACTTATGAATAGCCAACCTTGATTTAACGAGAATTCCCTACTCAGTTAACCGTGTATTAATTAACAAAAAAGCTTTAAATGCTACCATTCCCACCATTTAGATAACTGCAAAGGACAGCTTACAAATGTTTCACCAAATTAATCGTAGTGAGTTATGTCGTGCCGTCATGCACCTATTGTCGTAGATTTAAGTTCAAAGTTGAGCGTTTTGTCAAACTTATATTTCGTTTTTCCCAATGAGTAAAAAGAGCTATATTCCGAAAATGTTATTGGATGTCGCTGTATAAAAAACATGGCCAACTATTCATCTTCGTTTGTCAAATTTACCATGGTCTGTTTGACCAAAATAAGGTATATACAAATGACGCCGCTACTGTGGAGGCCAGAAGATATACAAAATCGTCAAACCAATGTCACAGATGGTAAAATGATTTCATTGTATAACTGAAATGTCTGAGACATCTTTCTTGCTATATGCTCTACTTCTTGAGAGGAAATTTGCCCGTGGAGATAGATAGGGTAGTAACCGTGTCTTTTGTCCCTTTCAGAAACAGGTATGTGAGACTATTACAGTGCAAATCCCCCAATTTAGGGCAAGTCTTGGTAGCAAAAGAGGCAGAAATTGTATTGATTTTTTTCTGTTCAGGAAACTGGATTCATTACTGCATATTAATCGTTGTGGCACCCATATGTTACGATGCAAGGGGTAGGTGCTCGAGCAATAAGTACTGCGCATTTTCCTGTAAGAAACACTGTGTCGAAAACGATACAGTTGCGCGTAGATTGTGTTTCATTTGGTCAAAATTAATAGTCATGGACTGCAAATAAGGCCAGAGCCCAACAGCTTGAAGCTTGCGCTTTAAAATACAGAACCGCAGCCCTATTTTTTGTTCATATTATGATATTTTGACAGTTTAACGCAGCTTTCACACCCACACCGTAAATGGAATCAACCTATTTCGAAAATCTCGGGACAATTCTAGAGTTGTTTCCTCCTCACTGGAAATCATCAGCATCTCACAAATCGCCAAGGAGATGCTAAAGCCCGACTTCGTTAATAGTAATTAGAAGCTAAACAGTTCAAACACGAACTGCCGTTCGACAGTGCGATTCTCTTGCATTTAGGAAGATATGTTGCTACTCATTGTTCATTCAAGGAATGCATATCAAGTAGTCACTTACTGATCTATCAGATGGTTGCTGATCTGTTCGCCAGTTTGGTCAAACAGATCGACAGTCATCTGACCAATGACCAGTAAACGCACCAGTATTTTGACACACTGATAATGGTTACTTGTTTACTGGAGCTCTAGTAACGACTTCTCAGCAGTGAGTTTCCTTTGTGAAGTGTTATGATTTACTCTTACTTCTAAGGTACTCATAGTTTTTCAATAGAATTCGAAATGTTAGTAGGGATTTCCTCAAGCATTTGGCGCTATATCCCATCTTAATATTAGTGCATGTGGTCAAAAGGAATAATATCCTGATATCAGGGAATATATTAGAGTTTAGGGTACAAAATATTTTGGCCTTGTGGTCAGTGGAATTGGCAGCATCCACGCCAAAACTCCACACACATCAGACCGGTTGGTTGTTATGATAAAGGAATAAAACCAACTACTTTGACTAATCAGAAAGTAACTGTACATTCTAGTGGGGTGTTGTGATATTTTCTTCACTAGGAGTCAATGCTATCTGGGCAAAGATTTTCTCCACGTTTTCTTATGACGCGTATCAGCAGCCACTTAAACAATGTGCACAGCGTCTCCATGACTACCTCACGGGCCAATCCGGCCTCATAATTTTCAGCCTCAGGCACCTCCTTGCCCATGGTTCTGGCAAGTGCTATGGTAGGGTATGCAACATCAACACACCAACTTAGTTCCGCTATTCCATACAGTTTTATCTCTTTAGTGAATGAAACACTACGCCATTTGACATACTCTGTCCTTAACTCCAGAAATCTCTACGTGAAACCGATCGCAAAATCTTCATTCGCCGGTATGCTACGAATTTAGCTTGCTTCGCGAATTGTTGCTGCATTTAAATAAACGTCAGTAAAATTGAAATCGCTAAAACAAATACCCATCTGGCAATAAGATATTCGATAGGGGTTTAAAAATGAATATCAACTTAAGAGCTAATAGCAAATTGGTGCAGTTCACTGTTATACCTTCAGCCCATCTTAGAGTGTGTTTTGGTAATTGCTTAGCCACTGATTTTCCAAACCAGCAAAACTCTTCAAAAAATCCGGTGGAAGATTTTGTGAAAAACCCCACAGTATTTTTATCATATCTTTACTAACTCAACATTTTACACAAAGCACACGCTGATTTTTAACTTTGGTATGTTTTGTAAGTAGCTTACTATCGGTATTGCAATAATTCACAACCTTGGATATGTTGCAAATTTAGTCAGCTGAACGAGGATGCAACTTCATGAATTAAAAAATCTACAGCCAAAATAAAAATTGAAATCCATACAAATATATTAAGTCAGAAACCAACAATAGGGAATGTAGCCATGCGGTCAATCATTTACTATTCGGATTTCCTATTACAGTGGCGGTTTCCGAGTTTTGACTGAGCATGGAAAATTAAGATGTACAAAGATCGCATGCCACGCATATTTGCACATCATTCTTGTTGTCCCTTTTAATTTTGCACGATTCATACACCTAAAATTCAGAAAAAACTATGTTGTAGCACAAGCATCCTACAGGATAATTCAGTAACAAAGACTTGTTTTGGGCTGATTATGTTGAAAATTACTCCCATCCACTTACATTTTGCTTCTTGTAGTGAGCAAAACGAAATGATCAAATAAGAAATATTAAGGTATACATCTTTGCAAAATAACGTTAACGCAATCTTTTTGCTTGAAGCAAAATTTGAAACCGCTTAATTATATGATCGAGGAAGTATCTATGATCCAGCATTATTTGATGAATTTCATCTATTGTCATTTTGGGAACGTTAGATTTTAATGACAGGCTTCGTTAATTTTAGGTCCTTTGTAGCACATTGCATCATGGAGTACTTAAACACGCCCAAAATGACTGACAAAATCATCCTATCGTGACATCCTGCAGAAAGAACTAGACCTGTTGATAAAATTCCCTTGATGTACGCAGCATCAATCTAGTTGAAGTCAGGTGAATTCAGGTGCTTTGAGGCCCCTAGCAGCACTTTACCATCCCTTTCGATGGTTTCACACCTGTCTAGAATTGAAATGTTTGCAAGGTTGCATTCTTTGGTCGATAATTGTACCAGCAGCAGATAATAGATCCTGTCATGGAAAGTTATTACGATAGCCCTTGAAACCATACTTCACTAACATGGTTCGCTTGATTGACACAAAGTTTTGAAAACCTAACTATCTCAAATAACCGTTCCAAATATGCCAAAGGACCCAGAGAGCTTCAAGCGCGCAGTATATGAGCTGGTTAGAATCACTCCTGGAAAAGGCTCATGTGGCAACCTAGAATCAAGCACTTTGCATCCTCACGTGAGATATGGGACCCACGAATCATTCTCTACAGAACCACCTCTGGCATGGCCGAGTGAAAAAATGCAGTGACATGGCGAGTGCAAAGCGCCACCTTCATCAGTGTAAAACCATTTGGCGCCAACTATCCTCCAAATTGTTTTACTCAAACAGCTGGAACTGTCAGAATCCAAACTGTCTTTTGCGATTTAGCGGCCTTCAGCCATTTATCCAGCAGTCCCCAAACGTCCGTGGCGCTAACCTACTGGGAAGCTCGGGCTGGTGGTTCAGCTGATCGACACAACAAGGAAGTTACTGGAGTAAGTTACCGGAGTTCCAAGAGTATGTAAGACCAACTACACAGCTCAAGCAAAAACACGTTCGCCTGTTTAGACGTGATTATTCACAGGTATCTAGCGCTGGAATAGTGGAAACACGCCTGTCACATGTCATTTGTGCAAAGTTCAAATCCAATACAACAAAGAATATGAACCGCTTGTGAGGTCTAACACAAGCTAAACTCTGATCCATTGTTACCCTTTCTTTACGTAAACTCACGAGAATAAGTGCTTGAGAACAAAATAAATCTGTCCAAACAAATTGTGAGCCCTACAATTCTCGCACTTACCCATAATATTTAAAACTATTTGAACACTTTGGATGGAAAATTACTAAGGGGAACCGTTACCAGGAGACGCTTAGTTGACGTAATGTACTTGTAGTGCTAATGTGAGTAGACATAAAGAAGTATAAGTAACTGTGATATATTCGTACAGAAAATTATGGAAAATTGTGGGGTCAAGCAGTTTCACCCCAAACTGCAATCTATGACTCTTCAAGCTCCGGCATATGACTGACTTGACTGAAAATGTTCTATGTCTAGATATACATCTGGTCTACTTCGTCGTATTTTCCTGTATTGTAGCATTTGGTACATGAAATGCTGCATAACTCAAAAGATGTATTTGTCCGGGGTAAATTTTAGGGGTTATTTAAGGTTCCATGTGATTCTGCTACTATTGGATATCGTCACGGATAGTAATTTCATTAGTTTTAGCCTGGGATAAACGAAGATTCCAGTAGTTTTCTTCATAACAGTGAGAGGCTATCTGAATCATCAGAGAATCACCTAATTCTTCTTTTAGCAAATGTCAGAACTTCAGTTTAATAAGGCTGAATCATGTTGTTTTAGGGGTTCTATAATGATATACCTAGGCCAAGTCCGTTTAATGCACTGGATGTTTTGTCGAAAAAAGTTTGCTCCAATATTCCTTTGTTTTTGTTGGATTCTGTAATATAGGAATTTTCCCCTAAGTGTCGAATGAACAACTCCAACTCAGAATTGTCCGTTGATAGGTCACTCTGATAAAGCTTTAAAAAACAAAGAAGTAAAAAATTTTATAGCAAACTGGAAAGTGGTAAAATTTGGATTCAAAGAGACTAAGATCACTGGAGCCCACATAGGCCTCAGTCTGTACTTTAACGAAAAGCCAAGATATCTCATTAGAGAAAACTATAGGAAAAAATAGAATTTCTAATAATGGCAAATGCTGCACCAGAAAGAATCCGTGCAAGTGCTTACTGCAGAAAGACCGTCGGGAGCCACGTTACACTGATTATTAACAAAGAGGGTGAGATCTTCATCACTCACCTGCAACAGCCCGGCTTATTGGCATGAAACCTTCCTGTGGCAACTCTTTATTACGCTGTTAACGTGGACAATTTGAAAGATTAACTGTTCAAAGTTTAAGCTAAAGGTGCGCACGTGAAACAATCTTCAGTCCCACGGAAGCGTGAACATTGCTAACGATTCCTAACAACACAAAATATCGTGACCAAAACGGGCTATCTTCAATAATTATATTACAACTAACATGATCTTTAATGTGTCACTAAAATAGGACTTAAGTTCGAACGATAAAATATGAAAAGGCCAGATCATTCTTGAAAAATCAAAACTGTTTTGGTCCACCAGCTCGTCATTATCATTTTTTACAATTTCTGAAAAAACGGCCATGATGACACATTTTTTATGCGTATATATTTTGCCAAATAGAGGTTCTCAGAACAAAATTGTGAAGTCTTTTCTTTGAGACAGGCCAAAGTTTATGTGAGAAAATTTTTCTGGAGTTATTTACCACATAACACATAGTTTAGTCTTTTGTTGTATATAGGTAGTCTAGCGAGACCGCCTGTCCACCACTCTCTAGAGGCAGTGCCGAAATTCCAGGTATCCTCAAAAATCAAAACGGCTTTTACAGATTGTAAGCTACATTGTAGGTGTAGAATTCAGACGATGCAGGACTCAGCAGTAGTATCTGATGAATTTTAGCGCTCTCTGGTAGATGATCCGAAATCTGTCCGTGTAGCGTAATCCGAATTGGGCTGTTTCACAGTGGGTCGGTTATCCAGTATAATAAAGATCGCAATTAACTACTTACCGGCACAGTAGCAAAAAATAGTCACATTTCTCGAAAAATGTCTAATTTCGGCCTGTTAATTCTACGTATTTACTTGCGCACACCCAGATTCCACAACCCAGCAACAAAATCGGAGCTTGGGGAAGGTTGATACAACGTCATCCTTTTCTGAGGGTTTTCGAAGGTTATCCATGATATGTTGTTACAGAAATCTCTACCCGCCTCCCGATTGCCAATCCAGCTGCTAACATCACGCTTACTGTCTAATAACTGCTGATCAGCCAGTTAGTCCGGTCATACTAGTATTAAATTCAAAATGATGCCTTAAAATGACGATTGCGCCAGTCCCAGCATTTAACCACCGCAGATGCAGCTAAATCCACAAGGTGTTGTATATTTTAAAGTGCCGAGAAATAAAACTTTATGTCAGGACGACAAAATCTGCATTATTTTGATAGCAGTGCATCTATGTCTGTGCTCTCCATTATCGTCTACCGTTCAAAACTTTTCACGGGTTCCAGCCTGTAACGGAGATATAATCATGATCAGGCAACACTTTAAGCTTATTTCAGACCGTCTTATGTAATCTGACGGCTTTTAATTTTCCCTGCTTCAACTGCTAAGTGCGCAGCTGATGAAGGTGAAATCCCCGTTAGGCTATTTACTTAGCTTTTTTAATTCTATTCGACAAGTTGCACTGGACACAGATTTTCTCATAACTTACACTTTGTCATTTTTTTGTCCGTGTTGTAGTTTCTTCACAACGTGCATCTGATGCCTGGGGAATATTTCGGTCCTTCATCCTTCCGCGCTGCGCTAGTAATTTGTGGGTAGGACAGCTCCTTTCCAGAGAGTTACTGAATTTCTCTCAACCTGGTATCAAAGTTCAGTAATGAATCTCACAGGGCCTCGTTGGAGAGTACAAAGCATAGATGCTGTTGTCTACCTTTTGCTGACACCTTTGTTAACATTTCACTGTGTTGTAAGTCTGAAATTAATTCCTGATAAATACACCTGACTGCACTCACCTAAGTTGGACACAGTTGTTTTTCGCCTCGTAGATAGTTTTTCTACTGGTTCGAGTGCATACAGTTATTATGTATGAGAAAAACAGTTCATTTTATTTTGTCGTTCTGGCGACATACAATCGGACTGTTTTAAAAAACCATTCACAAGTGATCAGCCGGAACCGATAATTCCCGAGGATGCCCTCGAAGCACTTCTTAACTTTTAAGCTTTCAGTAATACGAATCATACAACTATGCAGTTGCGTTCTATTTACCACGGATTAGTGGGTCTCATTGTGAGCCAAACCCATCACTACTCAATTTGACCAGTCACCGTATTCTACCATCTTGCAGTATAAACTTTTTGAAGTAATCCTGGAAACCGTGAACATCTATAAGCATTGAATGAAAAACCTTAAAGGAAAAATATGGTATCCGGTCAGGGTTACCTCATTTGTATTCTTCTTCAAACAGCCCCACTATATCTATTTTTCAATGCCTTTGTGGAATCTTACCTGTGGCAAGTTTTCCCTAGGCTCAGAACCTCTGAAGTTTGATTTAACTTCATGGATACCATATGGTTTTAGTGGTATTGTTATCATTAAAACAACGCAGTCATCCACATGACCAAGAATCCAGTATCACTGAAATCTACTGCGTCCGTTTCTAAAACCCTTGTCACACCTTAGGAATTTTTCCTCTTCGTTTTGATTGTACGTGATCACGGTGGAGACAGTCAAGAATCTTCTCATCGTCTGAGGGAAATAGTCAAATATCAGGTAAAAAATACGAGTCCTGACGTTTCCACTCCTTTTGATGATCACAACCACTAGACTTGAGATGCTGATTTCTCAGTCGAACAGAGTATCATACATACACCATACGTGGCTCGCGTCTGTGTCAGATTTGCACGAGGAGGCGCTGTCAAGCCTTGCATAGCACTGAAGGAGTGCTGACTAGCTTAGACAATGGAGTAACCTGGAATAACCTCATAAAGTCGTCTTTTCTTTCGTTGACACATTTTTATTTGCATAGTCTGTGGAGGTTAACTGTCAATGGCAATCCGAATTGTTCCTATTATTTTTGAAAACTCAGTTTACATGTCTGAGGATCCAAATGAGTGGCCGGTAAAGAGACCACCCTCTCAATGATGAGGGAAAGTGGGCAAAGTATAAATAACGGTGACTGCCTTGAAAAACACGTGTGTCGAAGGAAACCAAATCCAAGCGCTGAAGAAAACCAACGCCAACGTCCTACAGGATTAGTTGTCGGGCCACTCCCACAAAGATAATTACAAGAGTACAAACCTAGCAAACCCAAACAGAACGTGCAATAGCATTTCTAGTAATTTCATGTCAGTCCACTTACTTTCATGCGACGATTCAGCGTGTTCTCTTTGACCATTTATTGACCCCAGATTTGGGCACTGTGGACGCACCAAGTGCAGCATTGCAATGAGGGCACGATTGGTTGTAAGTTTAAGACGGTTAATCAGTCAGCTAAGGCCCATATACGTAGAGTGAAGCCGATTTTCCAGTAGAAAAATCTTGTTTACTTTGGGTGTTACTTCACGCATCTGGCAACAATCATATATATGGTGATTTGTGAGGCAGCAGCATCTTAACTCCGGAGATAACCCTCAAGACTGAGATGCATCTCTCTCGTCTCGCTGGTTAGGCAAACGCAACATATACACTTTTCCAATTTAGGCTTTCACCCTTTTTCTAATGTCGAAATACGTCGTCTGATATGCATATTTGTAAATCCCCCTGTTTATCAAAAGTTTCATCCTGTACATGGTGAAGAGAAAATTAAGTGACTCACGTAGCGATAATCCTCTAATTGTTCAAAACCCCGCCATGACCTTTCTCAAGGATGTCACTGTCCGTTGCTTGTTTCGCCGATTTTTTCACGGGAACTTGTTTTGCTCTGATTTTATGCTTCTGGTTGTTCATGACTTTACTCCATGATAGGATGGAGGCTCAACCAAACTTTCTGGGGGCATTTCACGCTGTTAATATATGAAGATTTCAATAATACTCAGCATGTATATACCTACCGATATGATGCGAAAAACGTCATTAAAGAAGTTTGATCACCTTTTCTACACCATCCAACCCTTCTGTTCCCCTAAGATTTTAAATTTGTTTGTGCCACTTTTGCGCCCCAAACTTTATCTCCCCTGCCCCAATTTTCTGTTTCCGTTCTTTGGTTTTCCACTTTTAAATGTTTGGTGAGCCCCAGTCTTTCTAGATATTTTTACCTTTTCCTTTCCAATTGCCGTAATATTTTTGTCCGGCCATCATGGATGCACACCTCGATTCATCGGATTTAGTTGAGAATGCGATTAACACCCGTTTACCAGACTATAGTTCCCGCAGCCCCTGGTGTGTTTTCACCAAGTCAAGGCCGTTTTCACAGCCCGGCGTATCACTTCCCAAGACGTCCGCTTTTCGTGTGCCATCCAACATCTTCCTGGTGGAGTGGCAACCAAACTGGAAGATCTTTTGGCAGATACTCTCAAAGAAAATCTTATGACGCCTTTCGAGCGACTGTCATTAGTAAGGCAGGAAAATCTGGAGGTAAGATGCTGAGGAATTTTTTCACCACAATCCAGCTTGGTGACAGGCTACCGTCACAAATGCTTTGCCATTTCCGCAGTCTCTTTTAAGACCGTAAGCAGCACAACTATGGCTCAGTGAAATTTCATCCTTCATGTGCCACGTCATCAGCGCTTCCGTTAATGACCACAGCCAGGAGAAGCTGGCCCAATTGGCGGACGAAATTCACGAGTCCTACCCCACTCGCCCTGTCAACTCCGTCTTTCACCCCACATTGGCCGCATCCACCGGTTCCGAACCAACAGCTTCTGCCATATCTCAACTACAAACTGGATTTGATACCTTGATCGAACTACAACGATCGTTTGCACCCACCACGAAAGGCAGAAACAATTAAAAGAACAGTCAAACTGTTGCACTGCAGAATACCTGCTTTACGTATAGGGATATTAAAGAGGTAGTCTTTGGCCGTAAATCAACGCTTTACTGAAGCTTTTGCAAGGTTTCTTTATCTGAGATATGCATGAACATGGGCGTCGACCAGCTTAAGCTTCGGTGTTGAGAGCGGACATCGATTTCCAGGTCATTCACGCTGAAGGCCACTGTTTAGTTTTGACCAACCCCTGTTTTCAGAAAACAGCTCTCCACTGCTTTCCGGCTTTCAGTGGCTGACGCTCACTAGGAGTAAGTCCAAATTATTTTGGACGAAACCATGAAACAAGTAGTCGGTCTTAAAGGGGATCAGTCCTATCCATCTGCACGCCTCGGTGGTATGTGGCTCAAGGCATTTTGTTCAGGTGAGAGAAATTTCAAGGTCATAGATGACTGCCAATTCACATTTCGTAACCAGTTTACGAGATGAAGCACGAAATCGAACCTCACTATAATGTAGCATTCCACGATGTTCTTACAAGTGAGCTGTCAGCACAAGGAGTACATCGCCAATTCCACCCAGAAAAATAATGAATTACGTTTGCATGCGTGGACTCATGGAACCTAACAAATTAGAAAAAGTTCTTTAGTAAACTTTGACACAGCATATGTTTGGGAAGATCGGCTCCCGTTCAGTGCAAATGTGCAAAGAAATTTTATGCACTCTGCAGTACTGACGACAGTACGCATCTGTGTGGATGAGTTGAATCGTGCAAATAGTCAGAAGATGGTGAAGCGCAATGGAAAACTGCATGTTAATCAACAACAATGAAAATAATCACACTCATTCGTTATGCCATGTCACCAAACCCGATTTCATTGGCATGAATTGGGGCCAACCAAGGCTCGCTGCCATCTACACTGGCTACTTATGGTAACTGCTGGCCCGTGCGTATGTGTAACGATGATTATGAGGCCTTAGCTTTGTAGGGTAACCCAATCCAACGGCCATAGATGGCCCATTATACTCATAATTACACACAGTAGTCATCATGCCAGCATCTATGCGGGCAGTTGCACACGAGGATTCAGCTATACATGATAGCCTTACCTAGTGACCACTGACAGTTCTTCAGACTCACACATGTTGTCCGTATGACAAGCCCGCCTGAAACACTACAGTCACCGTGGCGAATTATACAGTTCTACTTAGAGTTACATCGGTACAAACGCAAGGTATAGTTGTTGCATTTCTCGTGTTCAAGAGGCCGCTTTCGCTCGACGAGATTCCCAAACTGATTAATGTAAGACCACTTATAACTCTTTTTTGGCCACTACTCAGTCCTGGACATCCGCCAACGCTATCCGTACCATTTGCGCTCCTTCGCTCACCGACGATTCAAAATCCTGCATGGTCGACAACACTCACCTAAACCGCCTGTCCTTCCCTCAAAGGCATCAGCTGCCCTGTGCTGAGTCGCACACTTTGTTTCATGCAGTGGAGGCAAGAGAAATACAAAATGTAAGCAAATACTGTCGAAAACCCACCCTGCTGGCCTAAGATTTCTCCGGACGGAGCACGGTGCATGCACCGACAAGGCCGTTCCCACCCGTTGAATTTGCGCCGGAGCTTTAAAATACAAGCCGCTTTATTGTACTGTCTACAGTGTCCTTCCACGATTCTCTTTATCGCCACCAAGGAGTCAGTATACGGCGAGGATAAAACCTTGCCGTGCAGTGGATGCGGCACCTGCTTACCATTGAAAAAGCAAAAAATATTATTACCTGTGACGATATCCTCAGCGTTGTGTGGCGCGATATCTGCTGCAACAGAGGGGTAGTTATTAGATGTTACATCTTGAGCTTTGGCAGACGAATGGTGGAATTATTTTTCAGGTGAACTTCAGATTATTTCCCAATGCAAAATATATTGAAACAAAAGGAAAGACCGAATTCTTAAAGAATTTTGCACCATCGGCAAGGATAAGCCACGCTAAGAATCTGGCGGCCACTGGAGTGTGGGGTGCCAGGAAATCAGCGCTACTGGACGTTCGGAAGAATGCAGTGGCTGAAATAAACAAAAGTGGAAATCGGTATAAATTGAACCAAGCGGCACACAGAGCACGCGTTTGTAAAGGTTAGATAACGTAGGAGAGAATGTATGGAGTAAGACAACAGCGTGCATATAATGAAACCGAAACAACGGGTACAAGTCAATTAAGGTACGAAAATAGAGGCATCGGCTTGTAAAAGACGCAGTTCATGGCCATGAAGTGTCACGGATGATATAGGCATTGTTTGGTTGCTTACAGACGATAACTTAGGGTCATTGGTACATGTGATGGAGTTTCGCAGACGCCAGGTGGTGCTTTCGGACGGTGTAAGAGCACATGTTCACTTACTCCACACATAGATTCGTGTGATTTGCGGTCGTACGGACTATCTGGCGTTAGGTGAAGCCGGAGTGTGTGATCACAATTTGATAATGTGTTAGAGATTACTCCACTAGATTTCAAGGGAAAAGGGGTTTAGACGGTGAAATTTCCCAGAGTTTTTTTTGTTATGCGAAGAATCGTGCTCATAGGCATTCAAAGAGGATAAGAAGCCGCTGGCGCTCGGTCAGCATGTAAAAAATGCTTTCTGGTTTATAACAATTATTTTCCGGATGTTGTATGTGTTGTGAAGCAGCTTAGCTTGGCAGTAGTCCG
This sequence comes from Opisthorchis viverrini, assembly GCF_000715545.1. Classification (NCBI taxonomy): domain Eukaryota; kingdom Metazoa; phylum Platyhelminthes; class Trematoda; order Opisthorchiida; family Opisthorchiidae; genus Opisthorchis; species Opisthorchis viverrini. Next base: position 438,494 of record NW_008751664.1, read on the forward strand.
TGTGACACATCACTCACACTGTCTCCTGATGACTTTGCGGATGAGTTTGGCCAATTCAGAATGCCGGGCCCCAGGAGCGCTGTTACTGACAATGGATTCTGTGGTTCTCAGTGAAGTCAAAATAGACTAAATGATTTAAACTGGATCCGTTAGCTAAATGGCATTTTTATGTCTCAAATTGATGAGCTGACCACGGAAACTTCCGCCTTCTTGAACACTGTGTCCGAATCCATAGTATGCGGTGTCCATATGTATATGCACACCGGGGTTTGCGTACGCCAGCACTTGCGGGCCGAAGGATGAGCGTGAAACACCAATGGGTTGTGGAGACTGTTCACGTTAGTGGATGATTGAATCACACTACTTGGCTGTCATGTGTCAAACAAGAAGGTCAAGGTAGTCTAGAGAGTGTCCATTAGTACAAACAGCAGAGTGCCTGAATGGAATACGCAGAGGGCAGCAGAGTCATCCAGAAGGGACAGAATAATATCCGTGTTTTTCCTGAGTAAAGTTTTGATCTTCTATATGAACCACACTTGATTGTTGAATTTTTAAATATATGTATAACAAATATTGCTGTGTTCACGTATTGGACCTCGTGAACTCCATTCTCTGTGCACACATTTAGCATGAATGCTATTTTTCAATAGTAATAAATTCTTTCAACCACGGTATGGACACTACACCGCAGCTCTTGCAGTCATGTTTGGTTGGTGAAAGACTGATATCTGCCATGGTCATTGGGGACTAAGAATTTAGCTGGTGCATTGTTTTACTGATTACTTGATGGTTCGATCAAGCGTAAACACACAGCTTGAATATCGGCTTTGTAGAATCGTCTGCAGATAAATCCCATACGCACCTAGAACACCGGAAAGTTTAGACTGCAAATCCTATCACCATTCCTACGATTTTTCGGTGGTTCCGATTTCACTTTGCACCGGTTTCATGAGAAAAAACTGACTAGAAACTCTGCATAATCTATCTTTCGGTAGAAATTACCACAGGCACTTCACAACACGTCGCTACTTGTCGAGCAGCTGACGACAAGTTTGGTTTTGGGTAGGTTGTGCCTGCTTATACCTTTTAGTTCTGATGAATCCGGTGGCTAATTTGTTTACCACGTACTAACCCAGTCTGCGGCGTGTGTTAGATCCGAATAGGCTTAGCTCTTCGACATTCATGCCATCTGCGTTTTTGTTCATAATACCTTGGTTTGCATAACCAAATAAACGAGCTTTCATTTATGATTTTGCGTCCTTTTGTGCCCCTAGGTGCGATCTCTTCAAAACTGTTTTACCGTATGGTAAGCATCCATAGCTATGCTCGTGAATAAACATGATTATGTCCCGTTTCGTAGATAATTTATTGCTCCAAACTACGGTTTCTCGTGTAAAAGTAAATCCAGAGGGCACGTTTTCCTGCCACCATCTCTGTGATAAGTTTAAAACAGGTTGTTTCAATTTGTGGGGGTGCATAAATCCTGCTCAATGGAATGTCCAAGACCTTCATGCCACATTCGTACAGCTGCACGTATTCTGCGGAAGTAACCTTGTAAATTGCTGTGTAGGCGTTTACAGTAACACATTTAATGCAGACGATATAAGTCAGTGTCAGGCTACCTTGGACAATAACTTACGTGGTGTTACCAGGCGGCACAGAAGATAGGACGAAGTCAGCGCCCTGCAAGCCGGGGATGTCTTCGGCAAGGAGAGACACGAAGTTTATTAGAGGCGAAAAAGCAACTTCGAATTTTGAATAACCACTTACCAGCGCTCTGTTCGAATGAATGCGATGGGGAAGCACGGCCATTCCGGAGTGTTGCGCTATCAATCAGATTGTTAGCATATTAGAACGGAAGATAGTTAAATGTACAACGAAGTGTGCAAACCGTGGCTGCTGATACCGCGTGTAACCTAGAGATTTGCTACATTGAGTTGAAATTTCCCGTAATAGCGTGGATCTTCAGTCAACTCTTAAAAACACGCAGTATTATCAGAGGAACAACAGCACGCAAACCTACCCCATCTTATTCTGCCTAGCGTCCTTACAGCGGACCAGCCAGTGTTAACTTACACACAAGCGGAAGCCGGTTGTGAACTTAACCATAAAGAAGGACCTGTAATGACATCCTGATTCCGAGAGATTCCAAATGAAACCGGAGGATCGGTGAATGTTACGATTCTGTCGTGTCGTCGTGAGGCCGTTCATGTTGTTCTGACTAAAAATCCACGGGTCAACCAATGGTCTCGTCTGTCTTTATTCACCACTGCATGGAAAAAGCAAACAAAATATCCGAGTTTTTAGAGTCCTTCGGGTGGAATCATTACCTGACTGCGTTTAGAAAATTGGTAGGAGGACAGCGCCATATGAGACCGCATTTTTGTGAGGAGCATCAGCGATGACACTGCAAAGCTTCCAATGGGATACCAGAAACGGAACTCCTTGTGGTGCTTCAACACTTGGAGCGGTTTCAAAAGTTTCTGCTTGATGTAGGAAACCTGGAATAAACGGTGCGGTCCTGAATATTTAATTGAGGATTTTGTGGGCTGAACAAGGAGCCAAAAGGTGAATAAACAGCCCGGATCACAACTTCTTAGAAATATCCTAAACTTTTTTTTGTTTCGTTAAGGCTCGCAATGCTGGATCACGGGGGAGTTTGGTGAGGTGTAATGCTAATGTAGGAGTGAAGCGCGACCGGCCGTTTTCGTTAGCGCAGTCACCACACTATCAATCACGATGTTTTGTAGTTGCGCCTAAATGATCCACCGCTTATTTGCTGATGAGAATTCAGGGACTCCATGCAACACGAAGTAAGAACCAGGTCGAAGGACACTACGGCTGGCTATGACAAACTGGTTTGATGACAACATGATTATCCCGGTCCTCTCCTTAGTGTAGGTGAGTTGGACACAAGTCAATATAGAAGCCTGAATTTCCCGCCGTTAACCATGCCTATTTCGTTTATTTTGTTTCGTTGCACGCAGTTTCTGAAAAATGAGTTTCTTTTTGCTCTTTCATAATTGGAATGTCTTTGGGGAGATGACAGACTAGTGACCAATGGGCTGTGACATTCTGACAGAAACTTCTCCATTTCTATGCTAGCAAATACGAGTGAAAGCCTCAGGCCTTTTGGCTTCAGGTATGAACCACCGGATTGGCCTATTTGTGTTCCGGGAGAACTCTAATAACCCAGGTAGTGTGAGTGACCGTCGGTCTGTTTTCTTAACTCTTCAGTGTGTATTAGGCATGTGTGACGCCACATATATGAAGAGTTTGCAAGAGTGGGGCAGCCGACCAAAAATCATGACAGTTAAGGGACGGCTGCTGAAAGTGTTAAGCAGGCAGTTCGCACAGCTCCAGATTAAACACTCCCCACAAGCGCGTAGCATGCGTTTTGGAAGTCCGGGAATACTAGAATTTCGGGTCGTACTTACGTGCAATAATAATAATAATGTTCATAGCGTTGTTATGGTAGCTGACACAGAGTGCAAGCTTGGTCAGCGCAACCCCCACAGGGCCAGAATCCCGTTTGCTGCTCTCGAGTGAGTGTTTAACCGCCAGCACTCGCGTTACGACCGGGATCAAACTGGACCCTGTGTTTACCGCACTCATTATAAGCCATTTTTTCTCTATCGCTTACTCCTTCTACTTATCAGCGGCATATTTTTTCCGAAAATGTAAAATATAGCTCATTCAAGCGCAGACCAACGACCTTAACCCCATGTTTGAACAATGGGTGTGGGAGGCTATCTGATCCAGAGGCTCGTGGTGCTCGAAAGAATGTATTCAGCCGTAAACGTTTGAAGCCGCAGGCGGTTTTACGTTTACTGTTCAGGGCTCCGCGTCATTTATGAGCTTCATTTATGTGACAGACGGTGGACGCGACAATTGTTGTTTGACGTATTCAGCCCACCAGTCAAAGCGTTTGTCTTTATTCCATCTTGATCCTTACTTGTTTTGTTCACTGCCGCCGGTCGCGTGAATCAACTGAAATAATCTCTGGGCGTTCCTGGGTTTTCGGACCTCTCCCATTTCCTTGGCCTTATGTGTCCACCACACTTCACAGTCTACCATAAAGTTCACTGTTGCTCGATGTTTGATAATTCGTCAAATCAAGTTATGTTATAAACCGACAGGTTTATTTCTCCGAAATTTATGCAGCGCCAGCGCTTTGTCTGATATTCGTTGCCTGAGCGCGTCTGGCGTGGTTATGCCACAGGCAATATTCATAGCACTATGCAAATAGGTGGCATTGGAGCAGCTGGGAGAGACTCTAAAAGACAATTCTGGTAAATTCGTCTCACATCTGGATCCCCCAGTCTCTCAATCGACAAGCGATTTGCCCTCAACTTACGCGGCCTGGAAATTCTGGTAATTCGTCTCACATCTGGATCCCCCAGTCTCTCAATCGACAAGCGATTTGCCCTCAACTTACGCGGCCTGGAAAACGTAGGAAGATGGGACTCCGCTTGGTCGGAATCCACAACTTCGTTCCAAAACAACTGACAGTTAATTAATGATCCACGTCACCGGTAACTGGTTGTAACTTGACAGATTTCAGTTTGTTGCCGGCACGTCGTGAGAAGGTTAACTTGAGTGCCTCCAACAGTACTCTCTTGTGCATTTATAATCACTCCAGATTATGTAGCAACCACCCTGAATTTATAGATAGTGCTATCACTTGATGCAATGATCTGCGTTTGACTGAAAGGAGCTTGTAAACCAAATACCGATCCGGGAACTCGATATGTAGGGGGATTGTTCGTCGTGACGTCATTGTGACCAACACCAACGCAGAAAACTGTTATAACTTATAGGGTAGTATTCGTAATCTATCTGGAAAGTGTGCCACTCGAATTCGTCGCGAGCAAAGGAGACTACGTGCTTGTGCTAAAACTAGTGGGATATCTCCAATGACAAATTGTTTTATGAGCAAAAATAACAACTCACCAATCACTTAGTACCTCTCGCATGACTGTCATTGAACAGGCGCTGGATTACCAGCTCTGGGGAAAGGGTTGACCGTAATGTTGTCCGCCAGAGACCATTTGGAACCACAGAACAACTCTCGGAAAAGCTTGTGGGTGGCTGCTATCCCCACGCAAAAATAAGATGCAAATGCTATGATTGTATATAACATTTTACTTCCTTGAGAAATGAAAAAGACCCGTGTTAAGCCGTTTTACTTATTAAAAATGCCACACACAGATATAATCTGAACCACGTCTCTTATGCAAAATTGAATTCTGCGCATGAATTTCAGTTCTGGTACTTTCAGAGTTAGTTCAGCAAAACGATGACTAGTTTGAAGAGTTTAGGGCTTTATTAAGTATCATCAGACACCTCGGTTTTCCATAGAAGTCCCGCTGACGTTAGCGATGGATTTTACGGAACCCGGGAAATGGCTTTTTAGTCAGAGTTAGTGAGTAACCGCACCAGGTTTAATGATAAAGTATCGATAATAATAATACTATTGTTTATTCAAAGTCAGCTCCTATACTCATTGTCAAACGGTTATATTAATATTTATATTCACAACTAGTGGATGGCACACCGTCAGGCATGATTATACTGGTACAGTCAGAATACAAGCTTGACCAGCGGGAGTTGCGAGTACTGGATATTGCATAGAAAAAATTGACAATGTCACAAACTGCGGACATTATTTTTCAGATACTTGGTCACGCCCAATCAGATACGGGTATGGAAACACAGTAACGAGGACTTTGTCTTTCTTTCGGGAAATGCATCAACCTGTGCAAGATCAGTTAGTTGAGATTTGAGGCTGTTGGGCCAAAACAAAACAATGGATGACGCACGATAAGCAGCCTTAAAAGTGAGGAAAATGGGGAAACAGTACAGCAAATCTGTTGAAGCAAGAGAATTGCCACGATCTGGCCTGTTAGCTTGAATTAAATCCTAAAACCTGTGAGGCCTTGCGGGCTTGAACTGTTGGGCCCCTGGTCAGGGTTAAAAAAGTGTAAAAGAAGATGGTGAATTACGATAACAGCCTACCGCAGTTCGTGGTGACAAGGTGCGGACTTGTGCCCACTTTATTAAGTTACGCGTAAGAACTTTGGAAATCGCTTATGTTACAGCCAAAATATGAGAGCATACATTGCTGGAACTGATAGTTCTCAATGATTGGTCAAGTGACACGCAGTCGACTACAGAATCAGTGTCAACAAATAATTGGTCTTCAAAATCCTCAGGATTTTTTGCAAGTGCGACTAAGCAAAGTGGTACGAGTCACGAGTTGGCCTTCCTGTGGTACACCTCCATGTTATTCTCCCCAAGTTTCACGGCTTACAAGGGGTATTGCAGAATGACTGGGTTTTTCTTAGTTTTAAACCTTAACCTCTTGCGGTAGAGACTCAAAGTTAATGACAGTTGCCAGGTTTTGTAATCAGTGAAACGCAAGCGGCGTAGGAAAGACTTGTCCAGAGTATCTACGTATAATGCATCGTTATAAAGAAGAGTTCACAGTAACTGGGAGTTGGTTGCGGTTTATTGTTCATTAAGCCATAAAAACAATTCTGCTGCGCCTTGTTTCCGGTAAGGCAGCCTGGAACACTTTGCATCCTGCGGTCGCAGCCCTTTGAGTCACGATTAGTTGAGTTTCGATAAGGTTGCTGGTATAAAAAGGATGGAGTCCGATGGTCATTAACCGTAAGCGGCTTAGTCAAATCATTATCAGTTTGGTGGGAGATGGCCAAGCATACACTGCCACTGTATTCAGCCGGTCAATCGTGACCATCTTACATTATGTGTCGCAGTGATCGCCAGCTCCAAACATTTTATGTGGCTGCATGCAGTCAATCAAACGCAGCCTGATATTGATCAGTTACGTTTAGGTCACTTCTGACCTTTTGGTTGCCGAAGAAGCGATCGTGTGCCCGATTTCACCGTGGTTTGGCACGATATCGGAAACATCCCATCCGCGGTGGCCACAGGACTGCCCAGTGCCGGCAGCCCCCAGGTGAATAATCGGTAACCCAGTCTGTAGCGTTTATCCAGACGGGTACACTTCACCGTCTCAGGCCTGTGGTAACTGACGACAGTGGATGGAAACTAACCCGAAAGTAACCATAACCACAGAAGCCTCTTGGACACTAATCCAGTTAGATTAGGTGTAGCATAAAGGCTATCCAACTCCGAAATTTGCATGATGTGGATGGGTACCTGCATCTTTATATGCAATTCCCTCACCCGTATTACCGTTTGTCTAAATAGATACATTGACGAGTTCTGACCAAAGTCAGGTATCAGTCGAACTGCTGAATTTGGGCAGCTTACCAGATCACTCTGCGGCGGGAACGGCAAAGGGTTTCATACGGTAACTTAAACTGCGGTCTCGTGTTTGGGTTTGGCCCCGGTGGACCAATCCTGGGTCACAAACGTTCGTTATTTGCGCGCACTTAAACAGGAGGATAACTAGTAATGGTACGCACCGATGAAATGAAACAGGGCTGAAAGCTGTGGTTGCTGGCACCCATTAGGTTTTTCCTGAAGGGAACATGATATCGTGGACTAAATGCTGCGGACGCAGACAACCTGTGAAGTGCTTTAGTGGTAAATGGCCCTAAAATTCCGTCAGGCATGACCATAATGTTTCAATCAGAGTAAAATCATGACTGGCGGCGTTAGCGGGTACAGAGGCTTGCTTGGGAAACGGACATTGTCATAAACAGTGGTCATTATCAGGTGCAGACGCGGTCCTCCCTTTAATCCAGGAAAACCAAAAAGGAGCAGCGTTGCTGTTTGTCTGTAGCTGGATTGGCCTTCTTCCGGTTGTCACTTGTCCCACAACACCAAGAATTACAAGGGACGACAGCTGTCCTCCCGTTTGTTCTAAAAAAATAATAAATGAATATTAAAAAAACTTTCATGCATGGGGTAGCCTGAGAGTACCTGTGAGGCTCACGGCTAACGTCGACGTGCGAGGTGTTGCCACTTTCGTCTTAGTGGGTCACACCACCTTTGGTCCACTTCATCACCCAAACATAGCACACTTGTTCTTGCCTCTTTTCATCTAGAGCGATTATATGCACAAAATGCCAATAACTTATGATTTCCTGATTTAAAGCAGTCACAGCTATCACTTAATGGCTGTTTTTGCCATGCACCATTCGTATTTTGGAGTTGAGAGCATTGACTCGGTGACTGGTGATCCTTAATCTTACTTTCCTGCTGGGTTGATGTAGTAGAACTCAGTTAAGCTACGATTCTTACAACTTATCTGGGAAGTTGTTGCCTGTCCGCTTTTCACTTGCCCACTGTCACTGCTCACAACAACCCCTCTTTCTGCACAACACGGACTTGATGTCATGACGCTCTGGTGAGCAAAAAATACCGTCCGTTTTCTACTAGTCCAACAACTAGCCACCCTGATAGCTACCTCGACGACAAAGTTTTCACCTTCCTAAATCTAGGCACTTACTCTGACCCAACTAGTACTTGGCTTCTAGGTCAGCAAACGTATCCACCTTTCTTGGGTCCATTTAGCTTGCTGTCAGCCCTTTTTAGATTTTTTTCTATCGACGCCGTTGTATCTCATGCCTCCTAACACCTGCCACGCGCTACTGCTTTCATTCTATTTCTTTCTCTTTGCCCCTCTTCCCAAGTTTCACTCCTCGACCGCAGTTGCCCAAACGCCCCTTAGAACTGTTATTCATTCAAACTGGTTGGTGCTCGGTCTACATTCACACGGCCCTCTAACAAAAGGGAAATTATCCGTGAGCCTACATCTGCATGACTCCCTGTGTCAATCTCCGTCTCACCCAGAACCGGCGTCTCACCACGGAACTGTGTATCCCTTCTCCGACCCTTGACGACCGTCACGGGGTTGTCCATAAACCGGAGCACGTCAGTGCGATGATGTCATGGCGCTGTCATACCCAGTGAGATGGCACTCCCGTAACTATTTTCTCCAGAATCTTGACCGCAACCCCTCGCCCACTCAAGAGTGTAGCCACAACTTCGAGCAGTTCTCATCCGGCCGCGTCTCTGGGATGAGCTCTTCCGTACCCAATGAATTTTCGCTCAGATTTGGCTAGCCTGGCTTTTCTGCTGCAATTTCGGCTTGCCTGTTGCACAAGTTCAAATCCGTATACGGAGTTCAGATCGCCCTATATGTTAGCAACTTGCCTCTATCCAAATCATTCCCCTGCACCTGACTTCCCTATAACAGTGCAACCAGTGGATCTGCTTACTTTCAGATTGAACCACATTTTTGAGAAAAAACTTGCCATGTGCTCCTAACTTGAATTATTCTATCTCCATCTCCACTTTTGCTCGTTGTGACACCGGCCATTTACCTAACCACCCAAGGTCACTCATAGCCAGCAATGGTTTTCAGTTTTAGTTCATGCCACCTAAATGTCTTTGATCCAGTCGGACTTCATGCCAATTTTTCCCAACAAATTGGGAAATAAACTAATATTACTATATCATCGGATATTCCCCACTGTTTATAAAATCTTCCTCTTTTGGTGCAATCCGCACCCCCAAAACCCAGTTTTGCTCCATTCTGACTGTAGAAGTATGATCATGCCAGACGGCACCCACAAGTTGGGAGTAAACCTTATTATTATTATTAACCAGCACGAGCAAAGAAGCATAGTTACTAATTTTTAGAGAAAATGTTGATCAAGTTCAAACTGTTATGACTTGAATGTGGCAGACAAACTCAAAACGAGGGCAAAAGCAAGAGGCTTCCTGTCTGGAACATTACAAGAGATGTGTAAACTGTGAAAAATATGTAACCAGAACATCGGATCTGGTAAAGCAGCAGAATTGGCATCATCTGGCCGTTTAAAATGAACTAGAACCTAAAACCACCGTTGAGTCCTCGTGGCCTTGGGCTGTTGGGCGTATGGCAGGAGACACTAGGAGTGGGGATGATGATCGGAGGGATAAGCAGCAATGCGAGTAAGTGGTAGCAGGAAGCTCAGAAGCATGTTGTGCACAACAACTATGGAGATTCTCTGGTGTCGCTGTTGTAGAAGAGTCGGGTATAAAAGATTGTTGGAAGAGTGAGTTTGAAACAACACAAGCCGAAACGCGAATAGTACAGAAAATCACTGACTTTGTGCGAAAAGCAAAAACCTAGTAACGTAAGTTGCATGTGACTTCACGAGGAGGATCAGCCAAAGGAATAATGACACAGTTGACGGGGGGAAATTCCAGAAGTACGCATTCTTTTAAACCGGCTCTCAACGAAAAGTTACTTTTTCTCCTGGTTTTTCAGTTCCTCGTAGGCGTAATATGAATCCAACAAATCCAATAAATTGATATGTTCAGTGTTTGAACTGAAATCCTTTTTCACGTTGAAAAGTAGTGATGACCGATATTACTCAACTGCCGGTCACAAATACAGTCATTTAACCAAAGCGCAAAGTCACGTCGAGCCAGAGGCAAGGAAGGAATAGTGTGCTTCACTAAAAAAACTTTGGGTAATAATGTGACCGATATTAAATGGAGAAAAAGAGAGATAGTAGTTTACGAGGGATACACAACTCTCTCCTCATGAGCGTCAAGGGGGTGGGCATGAAGGAAGGAAAAGAAATGTTTCACATACAAAAAGTTTCCAACGGTGAGGGTGAGTGCTGTGTTGGTCGAGTCACTCAATTTCCTGACCATATAACGGAAGAGTAGGTGGCATGCTCATCACCTTGAGTTGGTTGTATCTGGATATAAGCGACCTTCACCCGACCGATGCTGTGTTTGTGGCCGTTACGATCAAGGACGATAGCTTTGCCGTTTCCGCCATCGCATCGATACAAAAAGGATTTTTAACGTCAACAGCAGTGTCAAAAGCAATCGTTCAAAATCTAGGATGTTATTCACCGTGTCGATGGGATATCACTAGACAACAGTGAGTGCTTCAAAGCGGAGCGCTGAGTAAAATCAACAAGTGAAAAGAGGAAACATGCGGCGAATCATGTAGTTTACCTGTTAGGGGCGTCTGTCGGGTGCGCAAACAGAACCTGCCACATCCAAAATAGGCCTGGCTGTCCGTGTTCCTCTAGTCAGCGTTCAGTTGCGTCACATAGTGGAGAAACCGTTAAGTTTCGAGCAACACTGTCGGGTAAAAGGTGCAATAGTTTAGCTGAACTGGTAAATTCCGAGGGCAAAGCACTACATTCAGTAATGATGGGCATATATTCCTTTTGTGCGTAGTGCCCCAAGCTTTGGCGGCGGACAAGTTAGTTCCGATGAAAGTCTGGCTAAGTGACTGAGAGTTTTCGCGTATGTTTGTGGCAACGCCCAAGCTGGGCATCGGGAAAAGCTGGTAAAGTCTGGTAGATCAAGGTTTTGATAATATATAAAGAGCTTGATTTGCCAATGAAGAGACAAGCCATAATGCACCTTCGGCGGTGCGTCTTAGCTATGTTTTTTATTTGATAAAGTTGCTTACATTTTGCCTGTCCGTATCTCCAGTAAAATTGTTTTACCGGATACGTCTTACTTCGATCGAAGCGAGGACCAATGACGAACTTCAGTGAGTCAAAATCAAATCGACTTCGCCAGTGACTTGAAGTTATCCCGTACTGCAATTTGTAACAAAGCTAAGGATAAAAACATGCTTTGCCAGCAAAAATTCAAGAGTTGCCGGCAAGAAGACAGTTCGTGTTCTCACAAAACCAGGAATGTTGTGGAGTTGAAAGTAATAAGTCATACGTCAATGGCGCTGGAAGATAGGAGGCAGTGTTGTTCCGGTTGGTTCTTCTCTTGCCAGAACAACGGAGTCAATAGCACAATCAAAACACCGTCAGTGACACTTTGCAGTGAAGTACCCCTGATTTTGGGGCTTCTGCATCATGTCCATCCGGCCACCTTATTTTGTCGCCAATTCATTGACACATAATGTCTCTATCTGCAAAGCCTTTGCGAATTGAACAAAAATGTCCACGCGTGAATGTTGCATTTTGTTCTGTGTATGCCCAAACCAAAAACAACCCCATTTACCTCATTAACGTAGCGGGTTGCTTTATTTAACCACCTTCAAATTTTTGACGTTCATTTCACTTTGAATTCGCTTCTTTAGGGTTTCATAATAGGCTTACCATAACAAAACACATTCATTTGCAAACAAAGTTGTTTACTTCGAGAGGCTCACCTAGAACCCAGCTGAATCCTTCATTTAGGATGTTTGTCGAGAAATTAGAGTCTGAAGGCGTTTTATTATTTACGGCATAAATGAGGGATAGCTATGTTATAGTTGTGCGTTCATTTAGTAATCAGACCGCCAACGCTGTTTTTTCGTTTCGAATGGCTGTACTACAAATGCAGCTGGCGGCCTTAAAGAACAAAGAAAACTCAAGGAATCCAAAGGAGCTAGTGAGCAGAGTGTATCATTGGTTGTTGATCAGGTGGCTGTTGATCTCTTCGCCAAGCTTGGCAATTGAATTGCAAACGCTTCGTCACCATACGAGGATATATCATCAGTGCGCAGTTGGGTGGGTACTTCTTCCTTGCGTGCGTGCGTTTATATAGTATTCGAAGACTATATGTAGTGGATAACACTAGCAAATACCAGTTCCAAGTAGTTAAATCAAGTGAGTAAAAATAGGCGAGATGATACAACTCACGGCTCGTTGGTACAGTTAGTTATTACCACCACAATAAATCCAAATCGATCTCCTTCCTGAAATCTTCCTTAATATACTCCTATATACCTTATATTCCGTCGTAGTCTGAAAGGTAGATCACCGCTCGTTAATTCACTGACAGCGTAACTCGACACAGCAAGAAGGGAACACGCCTTTCACGAAATACAGAATTTTTATTGTGTGTATGCATCCATATTTCCTTGCGTTCATTTAAACAAAAGTTATTCGGTATGAAGAGAAGAGGAATAAGCTGAGATTTAGTGAGAGATAGAAAGTGGTACAATTTGAGTAATGATAAGTTACAAAGAAAGTACTAATGTACAATGGTCAGGAGGATCAGAAGGATCTTCCTTGCGTGCGTGCATTTATATAGCATTCGAAGGTTATCTGTTGTCTTCTGACGTGCTGCAACAAAGATCACGAACGGTCGAATAGATTCAATAAATTCGATAGAGCCAATCATGGCGAACAGATCAACAGCCACCTGATCAACAACCAGTAAACTTACCCGAGGTACCAATAGTTCAACAAATTACCAAGCAGAGAGTAATTTCAAATAAAAAGCAGTATGCAAAGCACTGGCTGTCTAGTGCGTTTTCGTCTAAGGAGGAATGGCAACCATTTCCCTGTCATACATTATTATGCGGAACACAGCGGTGAGGTTTTTGAATTTTTTTCAATCGACCATTGGTAAATCTCCAGCTAACCAAATAGGAGTTGGGCACATGCAGGGCCCCATCGATATATGAAACGCCATCGCGTGACGTGCAGCGATTAGTGGCTGATGAATCAGACAAGGTCCTTACCAATCAGGACACAAACAACCATCGACGTATGTGTCCACCATCTTGGTTGAGTAAGTAAAGCATAGTTGGGTTTTATTTCGGCAGATGATACACCTTCGGCCCTGGAACAATTCGGGAGGCAAGATGCGTGCTTGTGCTGAAGTTAGGTGAAGGTCACTCTAACCACATATGCTTTTCCAAATAGTATCAGATAGCGGTGTTTCGACGCTTCACAAGTTCAGTAAGTGTAAACGAAATGGAACCATTGTGGGTTAGTTTTTTAAAGCATCCAAAATCCGCTTGTAGATACAAGGTGCATACTTCCCTGTCAACGGGTGGCATGGGTACCGGACGTCCAGTTATGGATGCCTTCGTGGAAAGCGAACAAATTGCTCTCATATGTAAGCTGTTTAGCTTATTCTGGGAAATGATGAGCGAGCAGCAGTGAAAACGCCTCTCACGAACAAGAGTAAAGTTCCGCTACGACGTCATATGCTACTTCCATGTTGGAAAAGCTACCAGGGAGCACGTATATTTCGTATAACAACCATGTATTTTTGGTCGCAGACGCATTCTGCAAACAGCCGGCACATATCCCTCCGCATGGCTTGCCTGGACAATGCCGTACAGTACGTTCTTTGTTAATCATAATGCAAGCACTTGTTTATTATTAGATTTATTCACCTTCTGACACAACCCATAATATAAACTGTTATTCGTGCGTATACCTTCTGAATTATATTGTGGTTACAATCATCTGTGCACTAATAATTGGCAAGCCCGACTTTTGTGAACTTCCCCAAACCCTCACATACTTTTTTTCACTACTAACAGTTTTTATCATGGTTGACAGTGGTGAGTTGCAACACGTAGAAAAGTTAATTTAAGGCGAAACGCGGAGCAAGTCAAAGGAGGGACTTATTGTTTGTGAAAATCCCTTGGACGCCGGGAACGTGTGTTCTTCGCAGATATGGCTGCTACACGTGTTCACTCTTTGTCCGTGGACTTGTGCAGTTTGGCACTCTGCGCGCGCGAGTCTGTGTCGACCGTGTTGCGCGTTGTGTTGGGTGACGGGCGTCCGAGCGACTTCCGAGCGTCTGCCGAGCATCGGCCAAGTGACGGCCAAATGGCGGCCTTTGTATTGAGTGTGTCAACTTCATGTGTTGTACCGAGTGAGTGTCGGTTGGCCGGGTTCCGCTCTCATATATGTTGAGTGAACCGTTAAAAAACAATATGAAAACATGTTGTGCCCTTAACGGGTTCATAGAACCGGTTGTTGACCAAAGTCCGGATTCATATCACGATGCTGTTTCGTGATACAATTTGTGACATGTGCAACAAGAACAAGGCGCTAGTGGGACAGGGAACGTGTGTGCGCTAATCAGCTTGGATGACCGGAACAGTAACACTTCCGCATATTGTGCATCCACAAGGATCATGTAGTTTCTAGGAAGTGAATTTCTTCAATCGCAGAACCAACTGCAAAGGTAGTCCATTGTGGGCGATTCTTGTTTAACCGAAGTTCGCTATATCTTCTCGCAATAGGCACCGTTTTCACAGCTGGTGTTGAATGATTACCTTGAAGATTCTCTCACTTAAAGGGATCAATAGTGCAAATAATTTGCAGGGCAGTTCATCATACACTGGCATTCTTCGCTATGAAGTAGTAACATGGAAAACGTTTTAGCTTCTAAAAGTTTTAATTGGTGAATATCAAGCGGCCAGGTTGTCAACAGTCTGTGGAAGTGAACTGAAGTCCGGTCTTATTTGTTTGTCTGGGGTGATTCTGCCCATGACTCCGTTGTCAATACAGGCTTTGTTAAACTTTTGGAAATTGGCTGGCTATTGAAAAAGCTTCTGTAATAGGAATGTATGGCGAAGAAATAAAAATAATAACGCTAGTTTGAGTACACAATATAAAAGAGGTCAGATGGAACAGGCCACTAAGAACTGTCCTCTTTAAAAATAGTTCGTCGTTGGCCCAGGTCAGCGAGTAAATAATAATTCGATCATGGTTATTCAGGGGTCTTCTTCCGAACAGATCTCACGTATGACAAATTCCGAAGATAGGCTGAAATGTTCAGAGTTAGTACGTGAAACTCGAGACTGACCGCTATAGGCGCGAGCGAAATCGGAAGAAGTCGAAGCACGTGACCACGCTTGTATTGCGTGAAACTGTACAAGTGAGCGCTTTCGTAGTTTTTTGTATTCAAACAAAAAACGTTTATGCAATTGACGAAATACGTAAAACATAATGGAACCAAAAGAAAAGTACGAAACACCACACTTTCTACGCGAGTAAAACGATTAGAAAGCTAATGGAGCGAAAATTCTCTGAAATATAGAAGACGCCCAGCATTAGTATAACCATCAAGAGCTTGGTGAGATAGGTCTGCGCAGTTCATGCACTGTATGTATCAGAAAAGTGAGTGGAAATTATGAAACGGCAAGTTTAATAATTATTGTACAGGGAGTCATTAGGAACCTTCAAGACGCCCGTCTACTTGCTTAAACTTTGGTGTTTTGTTCCTTGTGTACTTTATCACCAGAGAGGAGGCCTATGCCGTAGGACGAGAGAAAACGTTAGAAATGTTTAGACTCTATCTGTTGGCTCCCACAAACAAAATATTATGTAGTATGCATGTTTTTGTTCAGACATGGACCACTCGTAGTATCCGGAAATCTTTCGAATTGCGTCGCCCAGACCGTATCGATAACGGGTAGGCTGCTAAAACCGTTTATGTCATTTGAAGTGCTTAAAAACTTTGTTCAATATCCAGTGACCTAATCTGGACAGTTACATCTCTAATTCCATACTCCAATCATAAACAGTCCGTCAGGCTGGTGCACAAGGGACTGTTTGCCCCTGACAGAGGTATCCAGCTATGAACAACAAAAGTTCGGCGAATTAGGGACCCATGGCCTATTTGCTGGCAAACGGCTGCACAGTACACTTCTGGTCGTAAAGCAAATGTTGAAGTGCAAACACGATATTAGGTCCTAATGCCGGCTAAGCAAAGCACCTCACAACTAAAGGTGCCGAAAACTGTCATTTGAAAACGAGACACGCTAAATGTTTCGCCTTCCACTTTCTGAATGGGGTCTATAGATGTGTTAAGCTGTTGTATGCACTTCTCGCCTGTAGCAGGAAATTGAATAAGGCAGACCCGCAATTAGAGCGTTTTCTGCTGGTGATGCGGATAGAATTGGCAGACCTTGTGTCCATTTAGTGTGAACTTTTATGTAGTGGATGTATAGATGACGCAGTATGGGGTGGGAGGAACACAACACTTAGGCACTAAATTTTTTTTAATCATAGGGAAGTCCTTCCAAAACAGATTTCGACACTTTATGTGAATCCCCGTCCGCTTTCATGGTAGTTGCAGCAAGTCAGTGTAATTCCCTAGTGAGTTGATAACAAATGAGTAGACGTTTTTCTCCGTCAATAACACTCACAATAAATCTCAAGGTCTATAAGTCTGTTTCAGACATCGGAACTTGTAAGAAAGTGCCTCATCAAAACCCCATTAAGAATATGGGCATTGTCACGACCATACGTCGTGGTCAGATATGACAAAGAATTTTATTTAAGTCTGTACGGGTTCAGTATAATGCAAGGTGAATGAGGTTAGCTTATCTGGTTGATCAGCAGAGTCTTTATCATACTTTTCTCCTAGTTTTTTATACCGGAAAAGCCATCGAGAAATTCTGGATCGACGTTTTGTAGCGATGACAAAGTTAAGGTATTGTGTGCGAAGCAATAGGGATTTCACAGGAGACACTTGAAGTTTCTCTAGACTGCAAAACCATACCTAACGCTGTGAGTTCCCTAATGATTTGGGCCCATCTGTTACAGACTTGTACTCAAGCATCTTGAGTACGTGAGTTTTGGGCATACTTCAAATAACCAAGCGAATAGGATTTCCCCTATTCATTTCCCACACCGCGGGCCACCACCATGGAGAGACTCTGTCACATTAGGATGCAACAAATCGATGGCCGAATGTCTATCATTCACCAGCTCATTTAGAACTATACGCCTACATTCACCTGAGTTTTCGAGCGGAGTCATTTATTCATATCCTTTTTCTGTAGGATGGGTGTGCCACACCTGGAAAATGGTTTACACGGCAGCTCTTATCAACAGCTGCCAAACTGGTTTCACAAGCCAATTAAGTCTGACGCAACCATCTTGGTATTATTCATAATCCCTGAATCTAACTCCAACTCTTACTCTCCGTCAACTGGGATTACATCAATCCTATTGACAGCATTGGAGTAAGCTTAAACTGACTTTACTGATAAAAGCTTCAACTCAACTACAGCTTTTAGAAAACCAACGTGGGAGTCCACAATGTTTTTTCCAGCCCTTCTCTTACCAACCTGGTCAGTGTGCAACTCTTTATGATTGCTGCTTAATACCTTCATACAACAAAACAAAGAACAACGTTCTTCAACAGTATAACCAAGTTTGGAATGCAAAGAAAAAACATTTCTTCTTGTTCAAGAGAAAGACGGGCTTCTAAGGTCAGAATCAGTTTGTTGAAGCCAATAATTATACATAAAACGAAAATCGATCGAATCTAATTCTTCATCCAACTGTTACACTGATAGCGCAGTCAATATCGATCACTTCACTGCCACGAAGATGTCTTTAGGAAACGACCTTGTTGTTGTAGTTGTTATGTTTGCCCTAATTTGGGTGTTTTCCACCAAAGAAAACTTGGGTGCTAACCCTCTTAAAGTTTTTGGCACGGGTTACCAGACTGTGCTTGTTAATATTGCTAAATGTTTATTTTGTAAGCACCTTACAATGTTGCCGTATTGTGATATACTGCCGCTGGTTGTATTGTATTACATTTCGTTCTGTGAATCTACTGATGACCCACCTTAGCATACTAGGCTTCAGGGAATCCCGTTTGGTCGCATCTACCTCACAGATTCGCTTTGTGCACATTTCACTCTGTTTCATTGCAATGCATCCTGCTACAACATGTTGTATTTTGTTATGTTACGTGCGACAGTATTTCTTTCTGTTTCCTGCATGTAAATACTCATGATCCAGCGTGAGCGTCTTGAGCCTACGATGCTGGAGGTGACGATTTGTGATCACCGTTTCACAGACCAAACTGTGTGACAGCTAGTACCAGCTAGCCAGTCGGATGTGACTGTGTGCGTTTCAAAAGTGGTGGTAGTACCAAACTATCCTTTGCATGTATTGTGCATTTTGAAGGTTCAGTTGTCCACCCTGAACAATTGTGAGTCACCAGGTGGCATGCTTATGACACTGGAACTACCCATTCGTTTCACCCTCTGGTCTTAGATTCTCTAGTTTGCGATGGACAAGAAGAGTTCAAGTAGATATGCAGATGGGGTATAGCGCCAAACGTCTTTGATCTAATCCCTTATGCTAGAGCTCATCAGCTTTCTTCGTCGTAACAGGCCGACTTAGAAAGAGATGCCAGCTTACCGTCATACTCTTTATGACGTCCGAGTATATTAAATCAAAACCAGCGAATAGCATACACCACACTTCAAGGTAGAAGCAGATTTTACAGCTAAGAACAGTTTACTAAGCGTGTTCTGTTTGTCTCTTCACCTCATAGAAGATCGTCCTTCGTTTTGATTTTAGAGTCACCGTACCTTTCATCTTTTGAAGAGTGGTCAGTCGTATGAAGCTGTCTAAATTGTTTCTCCAGAATTCGCATGGATTGTTTATTGTTTTATGCATTGGAAACAATAAACAACAGTCAACAGCTTGTCGCACATAGTCCTGACGACACTATCGCAGAAATGCTAAACGCCAACCATTTGATCAAATAAGCGTTCAAATAAGAGATCCACGCATTTTCTACAAAATCTTTGACATATGAGTCAGTTAGAGATCCTATCTCAATTAGAGACCACCTGCATAAATGCCTATCGAATTTCTAACCCTTTTCATAGGATTGACAGCATTGATCTGAGCTTACCATGTTGCGCTATAACCACGTCATCAGTCGGCACATCTGAATCTACTAAGACACACTGCTATGGGTTTGTCTTCACCAATGTTCTTTATACATTAACTTGCTCACAAGTTTTAGTCCCTTTGATAAAGTGCTATTTTGTAGAGGGCTAAGGTTGTATAATTTAAACTTCATTGACACTCTGGAATTCATTTGCCTCGCTGGTCCACAAATTGATACCTAATAATTGGGCTACCAAAATCATCTACCTAACTCGGGAACGCTGTCCTGGGATCTAGTCTTATCCATAACTAAACTTTGGGGCATCAAATACACATACCTCATTCTAGGCTAAGCCTAATGAGTAGACGTCTATATCCGTCTAGGAGGAATAGAGAAACTGGAAGACGACGGACCCCATAGCGAGATGCAGGAAGATAATGGGTGAAAAAAGGTGTACTGAAATGATAGTTCTCCAAGTGTTTAGTGGTTATTGCACTCCCGGCAGGCGTGCTGCTTCATGTGCTTATCTCTTACCCACTTCTGTCATCGCGAAGTCTCTCGTACAAGCTCGTTAGTCTATGCAACGACCCTGTGGTTCGCCTCTTATTTGTCTTCACTATTAGACTGCGCAGCTGCGTCTTGCTTTCTCGGCGCTTTTTATATTCATGTCCTCACCCGTATGCGAGTAAAATCACATTCGATATCCAGTACCTTTTTCACTCTTTAGTGCTCTCAGAAAATTAGTTTGACCAATTGTTTTCTGACACTAACATGGAGCTAGCTTTAGCAACCACTTTGAACAATCATATAATGAAGGCCTACAGCTAGAACAAACCCAATATTATTTACCCTGACCTTCATGAGCTTTGCAGAAAGTGGTAGACGGAGTAACTGCGTTTGGACTCTGACAGATAAAGATATGTAAACGATGCACATTTAAATACGTCCGAATGGAGTTGAGCTTTCATCCAAATAAAACACGCAGATCGGTTACAGTAAGATTTGCTCAATCGGAAGACGACGGTTCATGCGTTTTGTTGTCCTTCATGAATTTTGGGTTAATTCTATTCTTTTTAATTTTAGGAAGGCAAATTCAAGTTATTCGACAATCTCTGTATTTGAAATCAAATACAATTAGGTTATCCGAATAGCTGGGTTAGCCCTTGTGTAACGCGCACTAACCGGATTTACGTAACCGTTGCTAACGTTGTTACAAGAACAGACCGAAAGGCCAACAGTTCGGGCTCTCATCACCCTCTTGAGGAAACTGGAGTAAATATGCGTATCTATTGGTGTTCATGTGAGAAAAAAACCGATCGAAAAATGAATAACTAGAATAGAATAATTGAACTTAAGTGACTAAAGGAAATGACAACGCGTGACTTGAATTTGGAATAAAGATAAAGGATACCTGATTTTATGCACTTCTACAGGCTGATAGCGGGAGCGGAACAGAGATCCCAAAAGACATGACAACTGAAGGGCTCAGGGAGAATCTCCCGACAGAAGGTCAGTAGCAAAGGACAGCTTGGATTGAGTCGCTGAAACTCGTAGAGATTTACCGAAATGTCAGATCGAAGGGGCGAACTATGCATTGCTTGTGCCGATAAAACTGAATCTCGACAACGAATCCTAATAATGACAAATGGTACTTGCTTGTTCGTTGATCGTGTTACCGGATTTTCGTCGAGAGAAGCAGCAAAGTAAACGACAGTCGTAAGATCGCAATAATCAATGGATGCGGCAACAGTTTCACTTCATGCTGCCCCTCAGTCTAAATACTGAGCCGTCTTTGGGCGGCCGATTAACCAGATGCTTAAATGGCTAGAAATCACTCTCATTGCAAAAATTACCCGCCTTTGGCCCGCTTGACTAATCAAAAGAGATGGTAATCAGAAGTGCTAAATTTTTGTCGTGAAATCAGTACATCACGACAATGTTTAAAACGCCAAGCAATGCAAAGCTTTTCTATTTTTCAATCATAACGCAACTTCTATAGTCAGCCTACACAGCATCAGGAATAAATGTATGTTTCTAATTTTTGCTACTACTGACATCGCTGAATTTAGATCTTATTGGGTCCATCCATCCTGAAATTGGACTAATTTGCACCGAACTACAGAGGTACCTGTCATGAAAATGGTCTCTAGATAGGAGGAGAAATGAATAGGCATTTATATTAGTTATTATAACACACCAAGGATTTTGTTGTTCGGAGTGAATTGCTTTGAAGAGGGGTTGCGATAACAGGTTCGGCAACAGGCTCTCCTTATGCAATAAAGTGCAGTCAACAGCAATCCAGTTACCTACAAACCATCGGCAGTATTTCTCCAGTAATACGACCTCAGGATTAGTGGATGAATCTGGTCGTTTTATACAGGGGCCTTGTGGATGCTGTGCACACTCACGTCCACACCAAAAGAGCTTCAAGCGAGCCATTACGTAGTGTGAGCACTGTAGTTGAGTGCTGTTTGGTTTGATTGAAGGTACGTTCTAAAGTGTTGATGCAAGATGAACAACAACGCCATTGATCAAAGGTCGTTATACGGCTTCTTGTATCTTGGGGAGGAAAGCAGCGACACAAAATGTGATCCAGTGTTTCCCTGTTGTCTTACTATTCATAGCACTCTCGTAACCTGAAGGCTTTTTGGTGTTGTGGACCAAGCAAGAAATTTACTTTAATGTCACGATGATTTTCACTGGACAGTGAAGCCAATCACCCTGTGAAACCTCAGAAAGACATTAATTGAAGATACTAAATTGTTTAGCTTACCTAATTCCTTAATTTATAGGAATTTGCTTTAGAGGGATCCTTAGCGCCCGATTACGACCAAATCAACGAATTACAATGACATCTCACCCGTTATGCCACTGTAAGAAGCTGATTGGAAAAGCACCGGAGAGCCGGATTCGGTCTTTGGAGAAGATAAGTGCTAATGGTTTATCAGGGTCGCCGAGGTTGTTAGTCAACTTGCAAACTTTTCGTCACCGGTCGATGATATACCATTGCTGCGCGGACAAGAAACACTTGCAAGCCAATTAACAAGTTCGCTGGAAAAATCCCCGGTCACCTGACCAACCACCTGTGGGCGCACCAGTGCTATCGGTATTTCGACATACTGAAAACAGACTGTGCATGCCCAGAATGGAAAAGGCCAACATTTAAATTAATTTGGACAGCTGTCTGTAAGTCCAAATTGAGCTCGCCATAGCTCAGTGATTGAGGCTCTGACTTACTGGCCCAAAGGTATGTATTTCGAACTCAACCTCAACTTCTCGACTGCTCTATATCAGCTTAGGCAACCTCGAAGTATCTCATCCCCCATGATTCCTTCGGGTAACGAAAGGGTGTTGCAGCTGGATGAATATTATTATTACTTACAGTGACCACGTGACCGTTTTGCCCCCAACCCTTTCGCCACTTCCAATTTCAACACAAGAAAGCGCCGATTAACCTTTATGGATCATGTTGAGGCATTTCAGATAGTCTAATTAGCAGTAGACGCTACAACAAGTCCCTTGCAACGAGTGGTGATAAACAAATGTATAAAAGCCGCTTGGTACAAAACAGATGTATAATATCACAGACACGAAAAAGAAAGTCGTTTAAGGTTGGTTTTCTGCAAATTTGACTGCTGAGGCACAAAGAAGCTAACCTGAATATCACAAACTGTTCGATGAAAGAACGGTAAAGCAGAGATCGGGTAAAACAGTGATTAATGCAAATTTGCCAACAAATAATCAAACCAAAATCATCTCCTAGTCATCTGATCGATGAGGTTGATTATCTTCGAAAAACATAAAGTCCTGTAGAAACGGAAGACAGATAAAAGATTAGATTCTGAAAATGAGACAGAAACTTTTGACTCATGGAGGTCTGAAAACCAAGCATGCCCACGTTCGGGGTGAATTGCGCGGCTGTCAAGCTACTGATGGTAACTGATAGAAATCATTTTACAGGTTTTATAAGAATGCAAACATTAGGACCACTGCACCTGTCCTGGATGCCGGAATATGTCATTACTAAGTCTTCCACGCGGTATCCACCTCATTCAATTAAAGACATCGGTTGAATCAGTGTGCTAATCAGCGAATACGGGTTATGGAGGATATAGCGATCTTGGAGATGTTTACTTTGACTCTCAACTAAGCAAACCTTTTCTTTGGTATATAAATAATAGATAGGTCTGTATGTCCATTCATTCCAGAAACAGATGATCCTTTCTCTCCACTGATCTTTGTAAACCAAGCGAATGTAAACCCAAAATTTCGACCCTGACGGCATTCTAGACAGTCCTAAAGTTTGTACTTATTTGCTTAAACACGAGAATTTGATTCGCTTGTCGAGCAGGTATGATAAGAACATTGATAAAATTTCAGCAAGCGGCATGGGAGCTGATATCAAAGTAAATGCCGAGCTCAGTACGAATCAGGGATAACTAGACTCAAAAGTATGTTGCAATGAGACGCAGCACGATGGTTACTTTAGCTTATAAACTCATCTCATAAGAGGATGCGAGAGAAGATAGTTGAAAAATCACGATGATTGCAAGAGTGAAAATTCGTATTCACCGAGTAGCGCACATATTAGCCCAGTCCTTGGGGTAAGGAGCAATACCAATCACCGTAGAGGTTTGGTAGGTACTAAATGTTTGATTCAACTGCACACTGTCGCCCTTCAAAACAAAAGATAACACTTGGTATTTATTACATAGATTCGCTTTCAGCTAATCAACGGACAGTACACCGACCCTCAAGTTACTCCTTATTCTGTGCTGAAATACACACGATCTTTGTGACGTCGCGAGGTAACACCGAATAGCACCGCAAAGAATAGTCTGACGTGGGTCTTGTTTACCACATTATAAACGAAATCCAATACTTCTTACAGCGTGCACAGAAATTCAATACTCAAGTCTTCAGAACTGGTGCACTCCGTGAAATTAAAATACGACTTATGGAATAAAGTTAGAATGACCAGATTAAAAATTAGCATCAAATTTAGGACCCGGTTGATCTAAAGAGTTAGAAGTGATTTTAGGTAGAAAATTGTTTGGTCTGAACCCTCCAAATCGTCCATGAGAAGTACACATCGTCATATTACAGTAGCGTCCAAAGAAGAAGAGGATGAGAAGGCTCATAATATCACTCACAATTAGAAATACAGCTCCAATAAGCGTTGCTTTGATCCGGACATCCAAATCCATTGGAAAAGCAATGCCAAAATTGTCCGCATCCGTGAACATTTCTTGAACAATGTTAGACCATTGTTTTGTAATCCGACCGACCTCAGTGTTTCCGTCAGCAGACATAACCTAGGCGGGTGAATAACAGCGAGTAAACGGCTAGGGTAATGATCACTGGACTGCTTGACAACCCACAACACTTACAGCGTATCGCCAAGCTTCTTTGATGACCAGTTGTGTCAAACAAAAAGGAGGTAACTAGCATTTTGCCATTAGTATCGTTTAAAGGTAATCCACAGAAAGAACGGTCCGTAATCAGGTCACAAGAACTCTCCATTTTTGAAAACGATAACGGTTAATGAGAAGCTCGTAGTAATTTCCACGCTATTCATGATAATTACAGTGAAGCATGTGTTACTTTTAACTTTCAAACGAATCCTTTCTCTCTAATTTAGCTCATATGCGACAAAAAATTGACTCGCAAATGTACATCGACAAGCATATGAACAATATGCACAAGTATACAGAATTACATATATGAACACGTTCGTACCTTTGTGGAGGTGAGTGAGTCCTATTTTATCATACAGACCTATTTTTAAAGAAACCAAATGTGTGAGATCAAAGTTAGCAAAATCCTATGGAGAATATGTGATAGCTACCACTGCTTTGCAACCGTACATGGTTTGCAGCTGATATCGATGAGAATCTGCAAACTAATTCAGCGCTTCTCGTAATACCTGTGACATGCATTGGGCTTGCTACCATTTTACAAAATTCGGGCTGATAAAATCGGTAGTCCGCAATCCTCCGAACCGTTTCAAGTAGGTTTTCATTTTCATCACTAACAGGTGTACAGCGTGGAACAAATACCGAATGTGAGTTAAACTTTGCGTACGCATCCCAAAATCAGCCAATCTATCACCATGAGAATGCACAATATGATGAACTTTTTGCATGAAAGTAGTCTTACAGTTAATCTAAAAGAACGACCTTGACATCACGCACAACGGACCAGTTAAATACCACAAAAATGCAAACGTAGAGAGACAACACAGGTACCTTCCGAAAGCAAGCAAGCTGACAAATTCCATCTAGATCAAAATCGGCTATATAAAACGTTAAACAAGGAATGTGTAGGGTCCGAGCCAGCCCTGAATGTGTGGGAGTTCTTAAATCATTTTAGCTGACCGTAGTCCTCCAGGGATAGGGTACCAGCTGATTTCTCGTCATTGTATGTACAAGCCTATTCCGCTTGGAGGAAAGCGATAAGATCAACGGCGATTGTTTGCCACATAACACAGCGTCGTTTTGGTCATGTTAACGCACTGGCAAGTATACCTCGCGGACAGATGTAACGGAAGAACAGGACTTGCATGATGCACAAATGAAATATAACCAATAGCTTGCGTGATGTAGTACCATCCTATACGAGTAGTATATTACTAATCGATCTCAAACAGTTAACACTGTAGGTTACAGTGACAGAGTATACTATCACGACACACTCCTGCCATCAATATCACGAGACTAAATAAGTGGCAGGCGACGGCGATATAAAAACTCAAGGATGAGGGTCAGAACATTTGGAAGTTAGACGAATGGGACAGACATTGAACTCTTCAACAGTTGGTGCTTCAAAAATATGGAGACCTCATTCCTCTCTTGAGCCTCCGAAATCATCGCTTAAATGAACTACTGACTTAAAAGAAATCGGAAGTAGTTTCGCTCCATAAAGCCAAAGCCTAACAAAATCGAACGACATTTGTCACCTGTGGTAAAGAAATTTACATTGGCATCTCTGGTGAAATAATACTGGTGCTTTCTCATATTTAGATTGTGTTACCTTGAAAATCTTCGCCCAACTAACAACGGAATAATGATGCTCATTAATTGAAAGGTTATCGAAAGAAGACATTCGGTGAACAAGACTCGTCTCAACAAAGTTAAACAATATAGACAGATAAGTAAGTAGATATGCTCACTAAGTCTGTATGCGTGATCAGATTTCACCATTTTCTCATCGATAAAATGTTTCGCAACGAACGATTTCATAGCCGTATACACGAAAGTTAATCAAATTGAACGGGTCGTCAGGATTAGGATCTTAGCTATGTTGGGGTGATGAGTTAACGAGAGAAGAAAAGAATGAATGCTTGTACGGGAATTACGTTTGAAAGAAATCCTAGTTTGGACGCAAAACCTTGTTGATCAGAGACCTAACAGAGATGATATACGTAAACAAAATTACGAATCAACAGCATAAAAGCAGTCACTGTTGTGAGAATGGAAATGCGGCTTATATGAGAAATTAGCTTTAGACATCGTTCCAGCAAATCAGGCAAATGATAGCAGAGCGGTGCAAGGTCATCGGGGTCGCACTGTAATACACAAAATGTGGTGTGAAATTGTGAGGACAAATAATCAGGCTCAGTTTTTTGCATACAAAAAAGCTTATTCACCTCTCGGCAGACTACTTCAATAGGTTAAGTACCAGTTAATTTTTCGATATTTTGAAGGTTAGAACCACTGGAGTGTGTAGGCACAGTTGAGAGGACGTTCCATAAGGGTTTTACATGAAAGCAATGGAAGAGCGATACGCGCATGTCACTTCCAATCGGTTAGCGAGGTTCAGTTATGAGTTGATTTAGGTTCGAGATGAAATCAGATCATAGAAGAATGCTTCATAAAAAGAAAGCAGAATTTATTTTTTGTACGTGAATCAAGATTATTCACGACGACGCGTGCGCAAGCTTGCCTCTTTTGTCGAATAAAGATGTTCGATGTGCATTGCGGAAGACTAAATTTTCCAAGGTGAAGGTGATTACATACATTGAAGGCTATGTTAGGAAAGTCAAAATAGAACGAGTAAAATTATCGTGAGCATGGTATAGGTTAAACAAGGGACAAAATATCTACAAAAGACGTTTTGAATGACATCTGATGCGGTGCGACATCCAGAGAACCTACACATGGAACCTATGAAAAGAGGTTAAAAAATCAGTACAAGACACAACACGAAAAAGACACTGGAGGTTACGGGAGGTGTAGGGATCTTGTAACGAGAAACAAATCAGAAAAGCCGGTGAACATTTGATAAAGCTAAACTCCACCCTTCGTAGGCTGGTGAACCAGCTCACGAAGATCAGAAAAAGGAAAAGGTTTCAGATTGACCGGCTTTGATAAAATGCTTATTGGTAATATAAAACTGGAAAATAAAGAAAAATTCGCCAAGGAATTCGCTGTTGAAGCATGGACGGCGACGTAAGTGATCAGGATTTGCCAAAAATCCACTATGAATCCAAATGTGAAAAATATAGCCAAACATGAAATATTAGCACGAGAGTAATGAAAAAAGACTTCAAGCTAGTCTCGATTAATGAATTCAAAAACTTCACTGCCTTTTTTGTCCTTCGGCGTACTGCTGATTCCCATAGGCGGTATCAAAGACCCATTAAACTGGCACCACAATCGCTGCTCAACCGGGACTCTTGGATCGTTAACATAGCAGTATTGTACAAAAGCTCCCATATTAGGAATAATGGCAAGTAATCTATCACGGTAAGGACCGATGACAGACCAACTAGGGGAGAGGGACGTATTCACGACAAAGGACTGGCTTATTATTTTGATTTTGAGCGGAACCACTAACTCACGCAAGTGGCTCGGTTAGTCCAGCCTACTCAAGCGCGATACAACGGCTAAAATAGGCAGCTATAGTAGACTACAAATGACCACTCTGTGAAAGAGACTTCTTGATCGGACAGGTAGCGCAAACGAAGATAATAAGTTTCTGTTGCGCAAAGAACCGTGGTGCCCCTTTTATTTATCATTTTCATCACTAATCAGTGGTGCATGTACTCTGAATCGACCTAATTTTAGGGCACAAGCCTCGTGGAATGAATGATTTATAAAATGATTAGAACACCAAAAAGACCGTTTATGTGACAGCATACGCCTACACAGCTGCCCCCACTAAAACCGATAAAATGCAATCTCAGTCGCCTCGTCACCTATGCTCTTCAATCAGGAGAGGGCGTGTGGACGTCAAGGTATTCGATGTATTCGGACCTCGACAAACCAAACCTAACTGATTTTCGGACGTAACCATAGGCTGATAACGGAGAGAAGCAATCCCATAAAATACTGACTTGAAAATGTCTGGTGGTTGTAGTATGTATTAGTTATGTATTCTGCTGAAAAAATATTGGACCCTCGCCCACTCAGATAAATGTAGTGTTAGGTGCAAATCAGTCTGTGTGCTACAAAACTTCCAGTGACCAGTAGGTCAAATTAAACTTGTTTTTTAACAGGCTGCTCGAATCTGCAAGCTCAAACATTCTTTAGCACAATGGTCAACCAATGTTTAGTTTTCACAAGTAGTAATCTAAGATGTGCATACCGTGTACAAACGCCGGTTATTAATTGTACGGAATTTCACAGGTAACAATATTATTAGAGTTCTCTGTACCTTTTGTTTGCACTGAATCTGTCTACTAGATCAGACAAACGCATGCCGGCCAGCGTTGTTCCGTCACATGACCAGAAGGTTCTCCAGAATATCTAGTAATACTGACTACTAATATTAGCCAAACTGTGGTAAAAACAAAACACCGAATGCAGTTGCAACTCAAGCATTGTCACAGTGACTGTGAAATCACTTTACTGTTGCCCTTTTTAGAAATGTCGTTTGGTTCAGTTATCAATAATCAAAAGTGGTCACAAACCGTGCGTGTGGGAACGTGTTTTTATGTCAATTTCATGCACTCTGAACAATCACTCAGTTTCACTGACTTCTGGGGGACGAGAACGCGTTACGATCAAGACTCACGTATGTATTAGGTTGTCAGGGTTCAGGTGCCACGCTAGTGATCTTAACGACTACAATACGCGGTCACTCCCACATTGCATGAAAGTACTGAATTTTATTACCGCTGCTTGCAAGCAGCTGAAGGGACAAAAAACAACCAACTACCCGATAACTGACAAGAAAATACACTTTCTATAGAGGAGAATGTCGGTCCCGGAAACGTGTAAACAGTGAGGCTCATCACGCAAGTGGGGGCAAATACAAAACTTCAAAGCCACTGACTCAAGAAGACGATTTGGTTTTAGTGGCTTTTTCGCATTGCGATTCTGTGCCATCTTAAACAGCGGCGGCACATAATAAAAAGAAAGAAAATGTTTTAAGTATCACTAAATCTCAGAGGAGCCTTAGTTTCCTGTAATCCGAAAGCCGTGGTGTAAGCAGCCATCCTAGGCGAAAATCCCACTGAACCCATTGAACCAACCCACAACTTATCCTCTTTTAATTAGATACAATTTGTTTTTCGCATGTGCTTCAATCCCGTCTACTAGCACAGGGTCGAAGCACTACATTGCAATCCTATCAGCCTGAAGCAAGAAAATGTTGCTCCATACTGTTCGTTAGGTTTTCGTACGTTTACCAAATGTGCGTTTCCATTCCCTGGGATTAGAGTGAAAGATTGGTCTGTACGGTTCTGAAATTCGCCTCTGCGTGGTTTTCAGATGACCTGTACACCGCGCCCCTTGCCAGTATCTTTAATTCCAAACGTCAAATATTCTAAACGAGGTCGGTTTGATGCGAGAAACGAATACTTCTAGTAAGAAGGAAGGCAACGGGCATTGTACACTTTCGTTCATTCGACCGGTCCATTGGACTGCCGAAACTCATCATTTGGCTTATTCACTTGTAATTCGATTTTCTGTATTCTTTTGTTCTAACACTAACTCACTACCACGATCTCTGTGGTAGCATTTTTGTCGTAGCACTTGTAACGAAATGGCGCAGCCGGTACAGATTGCATTACGTAAGTGGCAGTGAACTTCCTGAAACACATACCAGTTATGGTGATCATCCTCCCATTTGAGTTAGTAATCCGGCCCAGTGCGAACAATCGGTTTGTGTGACTTAATCTGTTAGCAGTGTAAGGATATTTGGAAGTTTTAAAGGAGGATTCGCCCTATAAGTGAGGCCATTCTAGGCTGAAAAGTCTAGAAGTACTGTACAGCGATCCCCAGTTAGTAGTTTACACACCTAACCTTTCGGCCACGAGATTCTTGTGGTTGTATCGAAGCTGCCCAGCTCGGGAAACAAATCATCGGCCATCATTACAACCTCAGACGGTTAAGACAGTCTAGGATAGTTGTTCGTGGTATTTGGCTGTTTCTTCAGTGCAGCAATATATGAACTTGTAGGGAATGTCTACAATATAGCCGGACACAACTGGACGATATGAACTATTTGCTAGCGTTAGGGACCTATATTCTATAGTTAAAATTCGCTGTCAAGTCCTTATTGGGGCAATCCAAGTAAGACAACATACCATACAAATGGTTGGTACTACTGGCACTGTCGTTGGCATGATTTCGAATGAGACGTTTCTCTCTTGTCTCCCATATTCTCCTGTTACTCTTTCGCATTCATAGCTTGCATTCACTTTTTATGCTTGTGACCATGCTCTTCAAAAATAAATGATAACAGATTAGCAGGCGATAGTTTTTTTTTTGAACGTCGGTAGTTCAACAGTCTCCAGGATAGGCAATGTAAACAGATCAAGCCTCGTGTTTTGGAAGAATCCATCACTGGTCGAAAATGGCACAAGTACTCGATCAACAGAATCACCCTCACAGTATTTTTTGCCTATAATTCCATACCAGCACGACATTCCCGGAATATGTGTTCCAAAAACTTGCCCGAGAACAGTTCAGGGTCATGAATCGTCAGATGGCATGGACGTGGAACATTTTTTACACTGTGACCGATAAGCTACTACCTGGTATAAACCACAGACAGCGTGCGCCGGCTCTATAGGACTTCCAGTTCACAGCGTTTCATAAATTCACTTAGCACCGATGTGTTCCCAGGATGGAATCTGTTCTATTCAATTAGCAAAAACGGGTGTGACTGGTTTAAACTGCATTTACAATACTGTTATAAGTTCTCTCGTGCACCACCATAAGAGCCAGTACTGATCGCCTTTTCATAGATTTTGGCCAAAATGTTCGCTCAAACATTCATCCATCTGTCTTGACTGTAGAGCTGCCTTGACCACCGCAAGCTGCCACTGTAACGGTGGATACTACTGATGGGGTATGCGGGTAGTATGTTTTCTCGTAAATCTTGAAAAGTGAGATCTATTACGGAATTTGTGAAGTCTAATTTGCTTGCATTCGGGAAACAATCAGTGAATATCCAGAATAGTTCTGGAAGACCTGTTCGAGGAAAAGACGGATAAACGGTTTTTATAAACAAGATGCATATTAGAGTTATGCTTCTCTGTCCAATAGTAACACTTTACTTGGGGTTTTCTAATAAATAACCACGCGGCGAAGGCCTTCTTCCTTTCATCATGGCAAAAAAACAATGCTTTCACCGTAAAGTCATGTGAATATTTGCCATATGGTTTTTCTGCTCCAGAGTCAGATGAAAACAACAGTTCAAAATGATACTGCATGCCGTGTGACATAGGGGAAGTAGGCAAGCCATACAGTGGCGGCCAGGCCAACGGACGAAGCTGAACGAAAAGCTGCAGCAGAATAGGAGTTTGAAGGTAGCGAAAAAACACGCACTTTATCCAGCGTGCTCAAACAATTATCCGGTGCAATTAATATATCGACTGATCTTCCCTTCGTGAATTGATTTGGTCCTTGGATTATCCTGACAGACTACGATCGCCATGCATGAGTATGGATAGTTTGTTTGGTTGCATCGTTCCCATTAGATTTTCCAGTCAGACCAGCTTCCATTCGTCCTTTTTCACCATATTTACCGTACTGAATATGTGACAGTTTGTTATTGGCGGCAGATCCATTGTTTTCTGGTACGGCTAAGGAGTTGAAGGATCTTCACATGGCACGGGTTGCAGTGTAATTACGTCCTTTCAACTGGCCTCAGATGGACACACCATGTTTGCAGACAGGCGATTCACCCCCGATGAGGTGTGCGTCAGCCAATTTCTGCACTGTGAAACGATCATTCATTATCTCTCCCTGTTGGATTTCGGATTTAGGCGTGTCGATATAGCAAGCTTTGTCTGGTGTCTGCTAGTGTACATTCCTCAGAGATTGTGTGAATCGTTCACCCAAACAAGCAAAACAGCTGACAGCATGAGAACGAATACCACCATGTGATGACCTGTTCAGCAAGTTTAGGTCAGGTATGTGTCATTGTATTTGCAGGTACCAGCATCAGGGCATTAAGACTTAGCGTCGGGAAATTCCAAACCTAGTTTGCGAAAACAAACGGAGGGAAACTCTTGAGGCCCTATTTTGCTAAAGCAAGTTGCCAATCTCGCAGCCTTATGATACAGCCTTATGGCTAACTGTTAAGACTTTCTAGTGTAAAGCAATTGAATGACTACAATCTCAGTTGCCATCTGCTATTTTTAGCCATACACTCGGAAGATAATTGAATGCAATGAAGAGTTAGGCTGAATAGTTTTTAGAGAAAGATAACGATTACTGATTGAGAAACAGCGCCATTCAGCAGTATTAACCTACGTTTCTTTGCTCATTCTGACATTGCGATATAGTATACTTCGAATAAGCGAAAAGAGGGCTGCCAGAGAACTAAGCACTTTATCCTTATATTGGAGCTAAAATCTTGTAACCCACTGTAACTCGAGAAAAAGAGCTTGGCACAATAGCCAGTCTTCAAGTCCTCTTCAAATATCAGTGATCAAAAAAGCCCACTGAACAGTTATCGTCCATACTGACTGAGAATAAATGGAGATAGAATAACAACCTCTCGAGGACTATGGGATGTGGATGCATGCACTAAAGTTTAAAACACATCCTAAATGTTATTTATCTAAGGGCACATAGTCCGCAAGTCATTTTACCAAAAGGAGAGGCAGGAAGTTCAGGAAAAATGAAGGTTCATAAAACGAAACCTATTGCCATTACAAGGAAATTTGTGTGGAGTGGATACATAAAACAATCTGGAAAGAGACTTGTACGAAAACCCGGGCACGACAAAAGCCGCTTGGGCTGATACTGATTCCCTGAGAAGGGGGGAGAAACAATCAGGCAGGAAAATACGGTTTAATTATTGCCACAGATTTGGGATATTCACTGCAGACCTAAGGGATCGGAGACAAATGGCAGCAAACCTCACGTGACCATCAGCCAACATCCAATCGATGGGTATGTTCAGTCCAGTGAGCCTTGAAACCAGCATTTCATGTGCAACAGTGGGAAACAGAATGGGAACCAAACCGATAAAATGGTACGAGTGTTTGGATGAGCGATTTAGTAGGAGGGATAGAATACCACTAACCTTGAAGTTGATATCTTCTCCAAAACAGGCACAGTGACAGTAGGAGGGGCCATGAATGCGCAATACCTGTTTGCCAGTGGAATCCTTGATTGCGTATCGAATGTTGCACCCATCTTGTATTTGCTTCACATAGCCCACAAGCTGCCCAATTGGGGCCTCGACCTGCAACTCGTCTTGGCAACATTCAGAGCAGCTGATGGGAAAAGGTTTTCAGGGTAACCAGATTCAAGAATAATTTTCCAAAGGGTCTATGCAGTGTGCTATAAAAATACATATACAAGTGGTCATAGGATGCAATAATCCAACCACTCCCATGACATAACTGCTAAGCTGGATTTAAAGCTTTCTTCTTTTCAGACTTTGTTGCTCCCTTTGTGGGTGCACAGCGCACATGAGAAACAACAGTGTTGCTGTTTACACTTGCGACAAACATCCACTCAACTCCTTTTAGTAATACTACTAACAAGAAGGCACACGGTTAACGATTTCGAGCAGCACCCTCTGGACAACGCAGGTTTCTTCGTGGATGGGACGACAGATACGCTTCAGACCACCACGGCGAACGAGATACCGGATAATCGGCTTGATGATCCTCAAGATGTTTTCCCAAAAAAGATTCAGATGGCCTTTCACTCCTGCTTTCCCGAGTCCCTTAGCACCCTTATTACGCCCCGGTATGATGGGTTGTCACAAGTGAGACCGCTAAAATAGCCAAAATGGCGCACACCGTCACAACTAACGAGGGAACGGGAACCGAAAGTGGACCGGTAAAACTTAAAGGCTTTAGTCTATGTTCTTCCCGGATAAATACAGAGGGTCCGTGAACTCGAAAGAAACCTAGAAGTGGTTCAGCGTGGGGCCATGAGAGTTCGAAAGTGCATTAAGTTTTGGTTTTTCTGGCAAGAACAGATAACTTTTTGGAATATTTCATCTTCCCACCAAGGCACCTGTCAAGTCCTATAACAACGTCTGAAGGCTATCAGATTGTCTTACTAGTGAATATCTGATGACCGATCTCTGTACTCGGACAGTATTCAACCGAGACATTTCTGGAGTTGACTAATCCTGTCTTAGGAGGTAGTCGTCCGAAGGAAGAGATGAGCGGAAGTGGGATATGTAAACATGTGATTGCTTCACCATTGGGCTGTCTGACAACGACGCAATGCAGTGTTCCACAGTTCGGCTATGTCTAACGTTTATTTCTTGAGGTTATAAACTGTTTTGATGTTGGGACAAGGAGCGCTCTAAAAAGCCAACTGAGTGTCTCATGCCTCAACTCCTCTTCATTATTTAGAATAGAAAATAAAAGTGCTTAATAAGGTCATGCTTCTGTCTGGAGTTTTCATGGACCTTATGATAATTTAACAGTTAGTTGTACCACTTCGGTGCAGAAAACAGCCTCCGATACAACAGGGCAACTGGATTTCATTCCACCGTGGGAATCCCGTACACTTCAAACGACCCAAGAATGCGGCGGTCCCATGTGACCGTTCTGAAACGGCTAACCTGCATACAGCTGCAGTAAGAGGACAGTTAATGAAAACAACGCAGTGGAATAAGTTGTCTCTTCCAATGAGATTAGGAAGCTCAAATCATCAAGAGTCGCACCGACCAAGCTCACCTCAGACACTCCCAGCAGCAGTAACATTTATATGGCCGCTTGACACGTATCACTTCCATGCCCGAGTTGTCTTGCACATGCATAGTATAAGGACGCTGAGATCTGCAGCACTGTCGGGCGCAGAAATTTGATTCTGTGTGAAGCAAAAAGATGGACAAAGTTAAGATTTGCACCACAGAATCAGGAAAATAGTCTATGACATCTCGAGCGAAAAGCACACTTAAAGCTGCCTTCATTTTAATACTGAAAGGATTTTCATTTATTACGGGGTTGATACTAATTCTTTTAGGAACCAGACATCAAACAACTCTCATCTAATTGCTGTGCACTCTGTTTGGGGAAGGGGAGAGATCAACAGAAGAAATTCTAACACTAATTCGGTTTCAGTACTGCTACGTTTAGTACATTCCGTCTGGTGGTAATCACCTTCATAAGATGAACGAACCCGATTTAATTTGACTGACGATCTTGGTGACTCTTCTTGTTCGGAAATACAGATGCAGACACAGCGATCGTGCTTTGTAATCATCTATGGATCGTACCCTCATGCTTGTACAGACAGCCCGCCTCCTTCGTCGTCAGATAGGTTACGGCATAACGTTAAAAAGGTGACTGCAGACTGATTCTTTCTATTTTCAAAAAGTGGAACGAAGGGAATTCTGCCCATCGTCTTTCATCCCCAGAACAAGCCATAATGACTAGAATTCAAACAGTATCTCTCATCAAATCTGCAAATGTTTCCGTTCAACCGGTTTGTTGCACTTTTGTGCAGCCGTTTCCGAAATGCGTTAAATCCAGACGTTCATTATTATGAAGTGAAGATGCATAAACATCCAACAACAAATACCCTCGTTGTATCGTCACTCAAGCTCCCTGTAGCTCTTTTCTGAAAAGCAGTAATGGTGATAGAATGAGCGTGGGGTGTTATACAAACAGGTACGTTTTTGGTTTCT
Organism: Opisthorchis viverrini; assembly: GCF_000715545.1. Taxonomy (NCBI): domain Eukaryota; kingdom Metazoa; phylum Platyhelminthes; class Trematoda; order Opisthorchiida; family Opisthorchiidae; genus Opisthorchis; species Opisthorchis viverrini. Next base: position 474,908 of record NW_008751664.1, read on the forward strand.
CATCTCATTTAACCTTCAGCTGATACTATGCGGATTACACTGAAGAACAACCGATTCATCCGCTGCCCCACGCGCCACAATTTGATTAGACATTATCAAGAACCATTGACCGTTGTTATGCTTCCAGTGATGGCAGATAAGACTTGGTCTCTCAGGGATATGCATTTCCGTCTTATGTCCTTACCTTAGTTGAACGCTTTTCCAACTTCGGAAGCACCTGAGGCACCACGAAAATCAGTAGGTACAACTCATACGAAAGAAAACCAAAACGTTAATCAAATGTTCTGAAAATAAACAATGAGATCTATGTGAAGGAGAGAACTAATTTAGACAACGCTTGCCTTCCCACCGATTTGAATTTCGTACTGTGTCGCTGAGGTCAATGTGCTCCGAATTAGGTAGATGCGGCAAACGATAATGTGTGGGCCTAAAAGTGCCGATCGATATGGAGAGAGAAACAATGAAATTAATCTGGCCGCACTTCGAACAAACAATAGAGCAAACGTCGGCTTGTTGTGCACATGTGGATGCGCACATAGAGTACGTCCAACGGTGTCAGTTCACCTCACCAAACGCAACAGTGATGCAACACTGTCTCGTATTTTAGCAGAGGAATTATCATCAACCGATCGGTATACAACGGAAAGGCTGTAAACTATGGAATTAAAAAGAATGACACTGAATCGCCCCAAAAATCAGTTCAGCTTGCTGACTGTTGTGAACCAGAAGGATCATAATCCATTGCTCGCACGCATTTTCTACCAACAATCGACCACGGGAGATCCAGAGATTACTTATAGAAAAGAATGGAAGCTTCAAACTCAAGTTCTCGCGGCTAATACCAAGTAACACCACCTACAGATTTGCCTACTAGGACTCACTTTCATAAGTAACCTGACGCACTGTTGCATGACAGCGGACGAACCAAACCAGTACAAAAACTTTATCTCTGTTAGGAGTTTCAGCATACTTCATGTAGCGAATAGTTCAAGTACGGAAGTATATCGTGACCACTTAGGTTAACTTTGCTCATCTTCTCCAAGCCAGCTGTGCCAGAATCTCCCTGGAAGCAACAAAATTGTTTTGTGTGTGTGCGCGGACATCAATAAACAGATCGGAAAAGGAAAACACACAAATTGGGTGAAACTGACAATAGTTTGTCTACTGCTAGTTGTAAATGTCTTTGCGAAGTTTCCCCAAAAAGCAAACATATTTCATGTGCTTTCATCACTTCATAAACTGTGCAACGGACATGGAACTTCGCTGCCGCTACAGTTGTACAGCGATTAGTAATACTGGTAACTGCGCTCATACGCTATGGGGTTGTTACTTAACGCTTGCAAACCTCGCACAAACAGACTAATCTTCCAGGGTGAAACCCATCGGCGAAAGGGCCCGTCTTGAATAAGGGCCGTTACAGTGATTCTGTGCTACGACTTGACGTTTGGTCCCAAGAAGCTAGGTGGATTGACAGCAAGGAGCATGAAGCACATTGATTGTTTGTCTTTTCTCTTGAGAGGTGCGACAGCAATGGAATGTCTTGATGTGTCCCTCAGCGTCAGGACAGGCAAACTTTTACTGCTCAACAATATATGGGGATAAAGTAAACCCATACAAACATTTCCACTTTCCAAACAACAAAATACGATATCCCAGTGAACTAGACTTTCAGCAAGTGCGGGCCGATTAGAAGAAAATGAACTGTTCTTCAGTTGGAAACACAAAGTTCTCGGGTTAAGGGACTACACACGGATAGCTGTCAGTATGGTAATGTGTAAAAAAGTTATATACCAACTTAATCTGAACAAAGAACCTTCGAATAAGTGTACAGCTCTTGCTGTGGATAATCCCCTCCAAAACACGACCCGGACTCTTTGCCACTCGTTATGTCATCCACCTTTGGAATCATATGGGCAGCGAATCAATGTAGAAAGTATGCTCCAACACACAAGCTGGCGCAAATTATTGTCAAGTACCTAGAGGTGCTCCAGAAGTATGCTCATTCATCAGTAAACAGGGATGGAATAAGAGCCCGTAAATAGCAGTAGTTCCTAACATCAGTGCTGTCACAAACAGAACGAAACCAGAAAAAGGTATGTATGCAGTAAGCAAAAAATCAGTCATTTATCTTTCATAGACGGTTGACGAACCATCAGCTGGCTCAACTAGACTTGCCTTCACTGCAATTGTACACTGTCTGTCCCATGGTATTCACTATCACGTAGCGATTTGCTGTTTCTATATCTGTCATTACTGAAAGACAATAGACAGGGTAAGAATATGATTAAACGGGTGAAATCAAGTGTGGAAATTCAACCGGTGATGTAGGCCGACGGAATTTTGCAAAAACATATGGGTTAACACAACTGAAGCTGTACATCCTCTTACTCTTACAATTTGCTGGAAAATGAGCGTGTTTCATTCGACGATGGTGTTTCCCAACAACCGATCCGACACAAAATACAAGCACTCAGATTTCGTCGCACGGAACGAATCTCTAGGTTTGCCCGATATTCAAGAACAGGAAAAATTAGCTGGAAGCTATGGAAAGTCTAGGCGATGAGGCAAGATCTGCAGCAGTTTTGAAACCAAGAGTGCGAACCAATGAAGTGGGCGAATGGAGTTTTTTTCGGAGAATGGACAACAACCTGATTGTTGGATGGATAATGCAACTAAGGTGGCTACACGTCACTCCGTCTTGAGGCAACTTCACCACCACCTCAGCCCCTGAGTGAAAATCATCAGAACCCATCCAGAGTACGATTCGCTGGTTTTGACTTCTTTAACATCTAAGAGATGTTAAAGATTCTAGCCTGGCTCCGGTCTCATATGAATCAATGTGTAGAAATTATCTTGGCCTTAAAGGCATAGAACTGATAATACCGAATTTCGCCACGTTAAATTCACATCTATTATGGCCATTTCCCTAAGCCAACTCACGAGCTGAACGTTGGAGGTGACAGGCTAAAACTTGAATAGCCATGAATTGAACTCGTATATGCAGGAAATTTCCTTCTGCTTCGGATCTATCCGAAACTGACATCAGTGAAGCGAAAAGTTATTGATAATGCCTTGCTTCAACAAACATTCAGATATCCAGCCTCACGAGTTGCATTCCCTTGCACGAGTGAAGTACTACTAATCCACAGCTATATACCGTTCATAATTCGCCTACAGGACCTTTTGCCCTGACCACACGGAATATTGTGGTGAGTTTACGTGTCTATGAGGGACCTTCACCTGGCCCAAACACTGCGTACTCACGTAGAGGCGCACCCGACACCAAATGTCTCGCTATAAGGCCTTATGTCTTGAACTTTTGCTCCAGAGTCATTCAGTTAGTCCTAATCAGCTTCATATCACCGCAAATCTTATCGTACCATATATTCTAACTCGGAATCGAAACCCCATAAGCTCTCATTTTATGATCGATTCAGACAGTTCGCATCATCTTTTTCACATCCCATTTACTACTCAGAAAATCCCCAGGGCTTAATCAACCAATATTTTTTGCCTTAATGATAAATAACAGACATTCCATAATGCATAAAATCTAACATACATTAACCAAAACGCTGTGTCACTATGGTCACCAAAAGTAGATTACGATCAAATTTGTTTATGCTGACCTCTTGGAGAGTCTTAGAGAACGTTGAAGGATAAATATAAAAACCAGTACTCAGTTTTTAGCTGATAAGAAAGATTTCAAAAAGTAAATGAAACTTCACAAAAAATGGTCTCCGGACGATTCCATGGATAATCGCCGATGTGAAGATGTACTGAATCAAACGTTGGACCACGATGACAAGAGGTGTGAGGCACGAAACTTGCCCACTGTAGATGAGTTGGCTTGAAGACGAAAGTAGGCTTACAATGAGACGCTTTGGAGAAAGCATGGTACCAGTAGGCTACTACTACGACTTTCCGAGTTCGTTTCATCTTTGACAACCCCGACAGCCTCTGAATGTATAAGCTACTGAGCGCAGTCCTACACCGTTCACAGCCTTGGGCACTCCCAAACGTAACCGGTAGGTTGTATGTGCAAAGCCGGAGAGTTTGGGCAGTCACATGGTCTTTCTTAGCATTGTCCGTAAGCTGGGTCAAGGTCAATTGGCAGTTTATGTTTACAATATGGCAGAAAAACTGTGAGAAAGGCACACCTAGCGAATGAACGGTCCATCGCTCATTTGTACATGAAGAAACAAAGTTGTAAAGGCTGAAAATATGGTCCGTGCCAATTTTCACAAATCTGTTAACGGGACTTCTGGTTAAGAGAGTGGAGAGAGATCAAGTCAACTCTTTCAGTCACTAGCTTTGGTAACACATGTGATGGCATTCAGTGGGTATTAAGTCTGTCAGGCAGTTCTCTTCACGCTGTCCGTCGTAACTTCTGAGCCGTTTTTTTCACTCCTGGGCTACCGCTGAAGTGTTTTCCCTTGCATTCACATTTAAACCACTGCCCTTTGACATGTGTCCCTCGTGTTGTTCTGCTTGGGACTGTATACACCATGTGCCTAATGGTTACAATAACCGCTTGATTCCTTCGTCCTTTTCTGTGTTTTTCTACTTCGGGGCAGTCGGACCACTGGACTGATCACACTCATTGAAAGTATAAGTAGTTATGGACAGAACTAATATAGCGAAAGAATACTTTGTCCTTAGTCTGCAATTTTCAAGGTCAATGGCTTATAATCACGTGAATCGAAATCCAGTTAATAGGGCAACAAGTACAATTAATGCACTCTCATCACCTGTGAAAAATCAATTCAAGTCGCTCACTCTCCAGACTCGTACCATCAGACGAAAGCAATGTGTAGGAAATACCGTCACACTAGTAGCTCTCGTATACCCAGTATGGTCTAGCAATTTTTGGATGTTACTTGTGAAATCCAATGATTTCTTAGCCATGCCAATTCAAAATGAGCTTGAGAGTATGGACACAGTGAATCGACAAGACTGCATTCATTCTGATATGCCGAGGAATTTTAACCTGTGGAATGGACTATCTTAAATTCGATATCAGTCCCACCCAAAGAATATCAACGAACCGGTCCCTCTGTACAAACCATTTACTTTTCCTAACCGCATTATCTGTCCATGGTAACCCCTGGCCACCAGTGACTCTGAACCAGACGCGAAAGATCACAGTAAATCCCACTACTTTCATTTCAACCGCCCCTAGCGAATCACACTTGACAGTTCCACGAAATTCGGGACCACGGTTTAATGTGCTATCTTAAGCAACTGGGTTACGAATTCATCGGATATAAGAAAAGTCTCAAAATACTCAGAAAAAAAGCCAAACTTGGCCGATGAACCAAACTTTCGAACAACAGTTTAGCCGTCAACCTGATACTATTCAGCGCAACTCCCCCATAGTGTAGTACAGGTAGGATTGTCAATCTAACAACGCAATATCATAGCCCAAAATCTGTACTGATCCAATATGATTACTTTCAGCTGGTGAACAGTCACTCCGTAAAAGCAATCGGTGCGAAAAACCTGGGAAAGTTTAACGCAGATGCTCTGTTCCACACCATTACCTTAGGACTATCATTTTTATTCATTCGATGCCAAAACATATGGTACTTCCCGTCCATACATAGTGTCATGTATATTACTGACAAACCTGTAAACTAGACATCCAAGAGTAAAACTTCGTAACTCTAGAAGGGTTAGATTACGCTAAATTTTCTCATTTGTAAATGATGCCTACGAATGAGTTAACTGAGATAACGAAAGACAAACCGAGTCACTTAAGTGTACCTTCATGTCCTAGTTGCTTTTCCATCACGGGTGTAGAGAAAAGTCTTGTGACCTGAAAGTTATACATTATTCATCAGGGTGTTTCCTTTTGGAGAGATGGTTGGCACTCCTTGAGGGTCGTTATGTACCGAAAACAACACTTGCATCGGTGTAATGAAATATTACTTGTACGCAGACGTTTTAATCAGGTTTCTTGAAGAATGAATGGAATATTTCGGTTCGTCTGAAGCTAATCTTCCGGATGTTCAATATTTTGTATGCCATAGTTGATGCAAAGTGGAACCATTGGAGGCATATATAATGGTCATTAACGTTTTCAGGTGTTTTTAGTACTGCTAAACCTAGCTAAATCCGTAAAACGCGCTAATTCATTACAAACAATTCTTCTTACATTACGACGAGAAGTATACTAATCAATGGAAGCTGGACATTAAGTGGGATGCCAGTGGTTTTTCTTCCATCAATTCGATCAGCATTGTTCTTGCCCATCGGTAATGCAGACGGAAACGTTTCGACAAATGCTGTTGTGTTCTTATCCAAGGTCACATTATCCTCTTAGTTTCTTCATGCCCACAAAAGTAAAGTCACACAGTGTCTATGACGTCAGATCAGCTATCCAAAAATCAACTCATCAGGACAATACAGGGGCCTATGATTGTATTATCTCCTAATAAGGAGCAGAATGGATCGAATAGACAGCCAAAAAGTGCATCTCGTTCGGGTCTTTGTGTTCGCTCCCTTGGAAGAGGTGGTGCTGAAGTCAACCGAAATTTGTGTCCCTAAAATAATCTACGAGATGGGATGTTTCCTCTTATGGAAAAGTCTTCAAGGCGGAGGTACTGTGCCAGCTTAATGGTACGACCAATAGTTAGCACCTATAAACGGGTAATTGCGGAATTTAATGTTCGAGTCATTTATCCAACGGCGAACCATCCAACACCTTCAACTGTAGTGAAACGCACAGTGATTAACATTGAGTCAACCCGAAACAGCAACACTGTGAAATTCGGGTGACGAAAAGATGGTTCATTCGAAATGTACAATCTCTAGCCATTAAAAAATGATCATGGTTTTCCATACTGTTGAATAAACTTTCAAGTGCCTCCACCTAACGCGTATATATTCAGTGGACCTTAGATCTGTTTGAAACATGGAATATTGATTCATTTCATCAAAACAGGGCATTAGATGCATGGTGTTAACATCCAAAAAGCTTCCATCAATCCCACAATCTGGACTGAGGGCTAGATACACAAGTAGGCATTTATCTTGCCTAGGAACGATGTTCTCAGTCGCAGTCTTTGAACAAGTCTTTGGAGTAATAAGAGAATGTGGTGCAACGGTGGATGCTACTGATGAAGCATGCGAGTAATATGTTTTCTCGTAAGTCAGCTTTGCGTCTATTGGAAAGTAGGATTTACTACGGCATTTGTGGAACTGCTTTGTAGCATTCATCTACATTTGAGTGATGGTCAATGAGTATCCAGTAAAGTTCAGGACGACGTGTTCAAGAAGACGGATATGCAGTTTCTATAAACAAGATTCATCTGAGAGTTTTGCTTTCCTGTCCAATAGTCTGTAGCTGCTCAGTTGGTGTTTCCTAACAAATAACTCCGCGGTGGGTGCCTTGTTCCTTTCACTGGTACATTCTGGTGGTATCGATGACTCACCACTAAATCTGTTCAGCCACCGGCTGGTTACGCACAAGTCAGTGTTCGTCGAATACTGCGGTGTTACAGTGTGTGATTGTGGTGCTCGTACAGCTCCATACCTAAGGTGAACTGGCTTCGTCATATGGTAAAGGACTTTGTCCGCGTGTGGATAATTCCGAAAGAACCGATCGATGGGTAGTAACTTGACTCGAACAATAATGTCACAATACATAAAACGTCATTCCACACCTAACAGACGGTAGACGCTTCTCACAAACACAAATGTTTCTGCGAATGGCTCGCATTTGTGGTTGGATGTGGAAAACAAAAATCGGGGAAATAGAAAAGCGTGTTTTTAATGTACATGAACTCACTTTCGAACAGTTCCTTTTTTTGCTTCACTAGTAACTGGTTGATTTGCGTGAGATACTCCAAACCAGGAGGACAATCTAACACCACCGGTCGAGGCATCCAGTTTACTAGGAGAATAGGTCAATCAAATGCATGGTGTCACTTCAGGAACGTGCTCAATCAAAGTAATTGTAAGGGTATTTATGCTGGATATGGAAGATCAAACAGAGAATGGGAAACATAAACACAATCCTGTTGGACCGAAGTCCATGACAATGTCCGATGATAATGACGAGTGAAACCCAAGTGACAGCCCAGGTCATCAGAGAGAAACACTGACTAGTCATGCCACGGACAGGCTGACTGGATGAACTCCCTTTGATCTTCGCGCAAGGCTGTATGACTGTATAAGCCGGGTGTTTTGTTTGTGCAACTCACTATCCAGAGTCTCAGTCGCAACGGATTTCAGTAGTGTTAGTACTTGCTGTCCAACATCCCTCTGCACACAGAAATTTTATATATTTGAGTGGTTCGCTCGGTGCTCAACCTGAACTAGGTGTTTGAAGTTTAAACTATTCGTGATTTTCCTAGTATTTTTTCGTACAGAAGCCAAGGCATGTTTCAAATTTCGTTTAAAGAGATTCTGCGTTCTAAGGTCCGTGAACCGTAGACGTATGTACAAGAAACGTAAGCTTTGAAATGAGTTTGCAGTCTTTCTTTAGACAGTGAACAATCTTCAGAAATTCCTCGTAGGAATTCTTGTACACATTGGATGAAAGTTGTCCAGTTCATAACATGAAGGTCTAATAGTTTTTGGAGCAACTACAAACGTCTTGCTTCAGTGATATACTGTCAAAAGAAGTGGCATTACTACTGAATATGAAGGGCTACTGGTAACCACTTTTGGGAACTATTTTTCTCTAACTTCTCCCACTGTGCATGGAAGCCGAGGTTAAGGTGGAATTACCCAGTGTAACAGATTTCTTCTATTTAACAAAGGAAAAGATCAGAAGCGTTTTCATCGGTCAAAGTAAGTGGCACTTCCATGTACGCTCCGCCACAAAATGTCCGAATCTATTCGTTGTGAGTCCATTTCTACTAATGACAACCGACTGTACTATTTAATAGCGCACATAAAATGCCGTGATGTGTCTGTACTATGTGGTGAATTCAGCAAGCGGGGGTGAATCATGGACCGAGAAAACATCATACGCAAAACTGCGGTACGTACAACAACGAAAAGTTGAGCTGCACATCCAAATCTGAGAAAAACAACTGTAGGCTATAAAGGCTATCTATTTGAAGATCATACCAACTGCCGGAAAGGTTTTACATTTTAGCACAAATCTCAGACTGTCCCCAAGGTCTTCATCTTTGCCAAACAAATAGCATAGGAGAAGGATTGAAAAGCATAGCTCTGGGTCATTTTATATTGTTTGTCTCACTGGAAATCCACCTTTCAGGAAAGACAAGTATCCGGATGTTGAAGGATAGATTTTACACACCGAGGCATTGTGAGACCATACAAGGAGTTACTGGGTTGTATAGAAAATAAGGACGTTCATTTCAGCTTTGGACGCTCAGCTGAATGAGATAACTGATAAGCTGGGGAAAAGCATCCACTTTTGGGACCAATGGCCTACTGCAGTAGTGTATACTACAGCTAAGCGTCCAAAAATGTGGTTGTATGGGGATAAATCTAACCGTGGAAGGAGAAACTGTGTGGAGCCTTTAATGTGTCCAATGTTAAGAAGTGCCAACGGAGGTGGATTATTTACTTTACCTGGTCGCGCATGAGCGGCCGTTCACCTACGTTCCTGGAATTTTACTAAACGCGGGTTGTTGAATGTACTGTTCGCATAGTTCCCGACTTGAGGTTATGAACCACTCCGATGGGAGAGAGCAGTTTGCTAATGAGTGAAGGGGGCATGAAACTATGGAATAATCTTCTTTAAACTTAGATACACTAAGAATGGTGGTCTTGTGGAAAACATGCAAGGTAACCATGTCTTTTATAAGTTTTGCGGAACTTCAAGCACGTCGACTGCCGATATTACTGTGAAGCCAGCTCATAACTACGTAACAAATAGTCAGCCTCAGGCAACAGGAACTAACCTGGAGCAGCGTGGATTCCAAAACGCATGTATGCGTAAATGTGTATGTACAGTATTAGTCGTTACTTCACATGTACGGAAAACAATAAAGAGTCAGACAGTATTTGAAATGTCCTGAAATGGCTCCATATGACAATGGCCCTCAGGTGAAAGTAAGTCGTGACTCGAATTCTGATGAACCTGGATTTACAATAAAATTTCATTTATTGCTATTCATCACCAATGTCGTTGAAAATAAGGTAATGCTAGTAAGATATGAAGAGTGACAGCATCATTTCAAACATTAACCTATCTCACCAGCTGGTGGTCCTCGATGACCCGGGCCAGGACCGTATGCACCTTGAGCAAAGGGGACAGGCCCGTAATGGGCTTGGGGAACGGGGCCAGGACCGTATTGGGCCTGGGGAATTGGGCCAGGACCATAGTGGCCTTGTGCAGCAGGACCTGGGCCGTACGAATTATAAGTAGGACCAAAGCCGTGTAGACCTTCGGAAATGGGCGCAGCAGGATAGGGCCCCGTAGGAAATTGGGAGCCGTCAGGAGGTGGATAAACCGATGAGGACTGATAGGCTTGAGGCACAGATTCTAGCGTCGGTGTGTTACCAGGTGGGGCATATGGAAAAGGCTGTGGCTGTGGTGGGGGGAAACCCCCATCCGTATAACTGGGCTTCATAGCTTTTAGTGAACAGTAAGCTGGAACAAAATAGAATTTAGTGAGTTTAATTTATATTGGAAACGTTCATATAGGTGGTTCGTGGATTCTACAGTGGTAAAAAAGTGAGCTCAAATGTCGATTACGATACCGTGCGGATTGGTTTCTCACTACATCTTAAAGGCAAGTATTCATCAGCCTTTGTTCCTTAAATACGTAACGCTTTAGCCCTGTTATCAGACTACCGGACGGACGAAAGTGCAGAATATTTAATGCAGGATTCATAGTTGACGATGGATTGAGATAAGCATAGACATAGGTGTTGCTGAGTCTAATGAGTAGGCGCCTCACAACGCATCTCATTTTCTTTGCAACAGAAACAGGCCTGCTGGTACACATTGGCTGGGTTTTAAATTTTTACAATTAACCTAAAACAAGACATTAATTTTTCCCCAGATATTCTGATGTTTTTCTCGATGCTCAAAGGAAGGTTTATCTTTTGCCGTCCGAATCCCGAGAACAATAAAGCTTCTCCTTGGTGACCTGAATGGATAGCAGGCTGCCCTCTCCACCCCAAACCGGACAAAAAATGTAGGGAATAATCACTAGACTTGAGATTTATTATCTAAACGTATTCCAGTGTGATACAGCGGCATTCGTACAACACTTCAAGATAACAACTGGCAGGTAATTTGAGGATTCGAAATTTAGTTCTCAAGATAAAAGCCCTGGGATCCATTTACTATGTTAATTTTCTAAGATCTCAAATCCTAACTTCAATTTGAGGAGTTCGTTCGTAGTTTCACGTACTCTAAACTTGGAGAACTAGTCCATTTTGGCTGTCTCCTGACTCGGATGGTAAGAAATTTGCCTGGCTGGACGAAACATATAGTGTCCTATCTAACGACCGGCTTAGTGCATACACTGTCCTACTTAACAAGGAATCCATGCAAATTTCCTTCTAAGAAAATCATTCCCATTTACTAACAACAATGAAAGTGTATTTTTCTCTGCGTCTGATGGTACTTTATAGCACTTGTACTTAGTCAAAGGCAGGTAGTTATTAGTAATCTTTAGCTAAAATGGCTTGTGTGAAACTGTATTGAAGCCGCTGCTTTCTATCTCTTGCAGTCGTGGGCTCATAGAATAGAAGAAGCAAGAATAAGTAACGGATGGCTAGAAATGCGGGTTGTAAAGCACCAGAAGTGCAGCCAGAATAAGATCAAACAGCTCAAATCTTAAGTTGGCTTGTACAGATCTATCCATTAAATGAGCCCAGCTATCGAAGCAAACGACTTACTCCTTAAAACGCAACTTTTTCTGAAAGTGTGCAACTGTAAAACTTGAAAACTCTTGGTATTTTTCCAGAATTTTACAGACATGCTCATAGTTCCGAATTAAATCAGAACTCCAAATTCACAGACGAATACCAAGTAGGGCGCTGACTTATGTGGTTCCTGTAAATTAATCCAAATAAGAAATTTATACAGCGCGACGTCATTCAATCTCATTCACTATTATCCACTGCAGCAGTGTCCCTACGATGTTACTGGCAGAGGTACGGCTACTGAAGGCACCGAACAGATTCTATTTTTTGGCAAAAAGCGATCTAAGTGAGGATGTACTTTACGTGATGCCAATCTCGTAAGTTGAGTAGCAGGGTTTAAATGAAAGTGTGAATCCAGCCGCACAGATATGTTCACGCAAGTGGTGAAAGTGTAGGAGACCCTACATTGCAAGTGTCATCCAGTAATAAAGCCCCTAAAATCGGTCAGATGGATCATGGTGCGCCCGAAAAGAAGTTGTTCTGAAGGATAAATCTTCAAGGGTAAAGAGCAACACAAGCATCACAGTTAACAACTGGTGGTCTACTAGTCAAAACCGCAGGTAGTTACACTTATATCCCACAATCGGAACACACATAGCAGGTTGATCATGGCGGATGATGGCCACATTGTAGAGGCCATTTGTAATTCAAGTACCTGATATTTGGAAGATTACCTGATAACAACGGCAGATGATTGCAGATGATGACTGATCGAATTTATATTTCCAAATTTCGCAGTCTGAAAAATGAAAACTCGCCAGTCCAAGTCCATCCAGTGTATACAAGTCTTGGAGAGTCCGAAAGAAGTACGTTCGGTGAGGAGCTCTAAATAAGGAGGGACAGATCGCTCCATAAACTAAACACCCGTCTATATATACATATATATATATACATATATCGTTCAACCGTAGCACCCTTTATGTGCTCAACTACTACGCACCAGAGTTTCATTTTGTTTTGCCTCCAAGTGCTAAGGCCATGATAACCTTTGATTTTCTACCTGATTAAAGTAGCACACAATCACTGGCCATTGCAACCAAAGTGGTTGCTGTAGGAGCAATAAATTTAACGACGTTTATAAGGATCTGCAGATCTGCAAATCTTCCATGGGAACACGCATTGTCTCGAAAGTGTTGTAGATCAATAATATATGGGGTAAATAGCTGTGATCCTAGCGAGATCCTAAATCTCTTTAGCAGCGTGCTACACCAGTTTTCAAAGAAATCATAAATAAGCTTCAATCCAACGAAAGCTGTCGTCGATTGATTATTACGTTGCAATTCTGTTGCAATTACAAGCGCTTTCTACCTGGGATATTACTCCACGAGTCTATAAAGTTATATTTTGCGTCACACAAACCATCGTCAGAAATACGAAATATTAACTTTGGGACGCGTTCGAATCCGAACCGTACCTCAGCTGGATGATTAAGCTCAGGCACAGCACAGATTCTGCGGCTTATGCCAATTGATTCTTTATGCTCCAAAAGGCAAAAACATCAGAAAGTCTAAGGTGGGCGGTAAGCTGCATATTACGGGTGGTCATATTACAAGAAGGCCTTACATAAGCTGGTTTATTACTTCAGAGCGTTGCAAACGGTTTGTGAAGGTACCACGCTAACAGAAGAAAAGGGAGTTCAACAAATTTTTCACACAATTCGTTCGTTTGTTCAGCCGATGAGTCGAGTAGAGTGCACCAACTAGATTGCTTGAATCCCGTGATTTACATACAAACTGTTCGTTTGCGTCACGGTGTCCTATTTTTTAAAATAGGTTCAGACTCAAGGACAATACGAGGCGGGTGACACAAGCCCTGGGGGCAAGATACGCTAAATACGGCTTTGTGTCTTGGCTGAACGTTCACGTCTTGCAACACATTCTCGTAGGTCGTCTGAGAGGGTGTAAGATTTGGATCCAGATCTCAGGTTTATTTTCGGAAAATTTGATCAGTAAACCAGGCTCAGCAAAACCACTGTGGAAACCATATTTTGCAGAGTGCACTCCTTCCACCATCGTAACATATCTTTTTCACTGCCAGTTCCGCTGCTATAAAACTGCCCATGAACAGTAATTTCTGTCACTCATTTTCTACCGCATTCCAGAGGATGAGCTACGGTCACTCAACAATACTTGTCAGTCTAAGGGCAACGTATGTTTACAGCAATCTCGTTGCAGCACTTTCTTAGTTGTTCCTATGAAACTCAGATGAGTGTTCAAAAAATTACGATATAGGTAGTCTTACTATCCAACCCACATAATTTATTTATTTTCATCGTGCAGCTAATTTCACTAATTTCGGCTCACACAGACACAACAGAACAAACAAATGCAGTGCACGAAGTCCGGTTTTTCCATTTTTGGAAGAATGTGTGTTAAAAAGCAATGCCACTTAACCTTTTTTCAGAATGCAGGTTGTTCAGATACATAGGCAACAAACAAAAAAGGAAAAATGGATGAAGTGACGTGATACAAAGGACCACCTCAGCCTTTTTATGGGCTTTACGGATAAATATTGTGACGACGATTACAACGTCCAATAGTTTCAAGTTTCTGATGGCAAAAATAAAGTTCACGGCTAAGTTCTGGTTCCAAGACCAGTGGAATCATCAGTGTATCTGCTAACCATCAGCACTGTCTCGAACAACAGACAAGTATTAGGTTCACAATCCTCCTACACACAGCACATGATAAAGTGAACCGCTGATGGAGTAAAACGTTCAAACTTAAAATTTCTTGAAACCGTCCACGACCACCCGCCGGATTAGCAGTGTGACTTTAGGGGCAAGAGGAGTGACGCGTAAACTATTGTCTCGATGGAAAAATCGACACTCTGGTAGTACCAACTTTAGCCTCAGAATAATCTTAACGAGTACTCGTACAAGCCGAATCTTCGGCTGCTTCTAATAATTTGGTTTTGTGCGGCTTTCATCATTATGAGGCCAAAATTCAGCATTCAAAATGGCTGCATAGCCGCCATTCAGCCACCATTCTTTTTTACTCTCATCTAACCATAAAAAACCGTCCTACAACCGTATTTACTGATTATCACATCTTTGGGGAGTCTTCAACAAAGGTAATTGCTACTACCACAACCTGGTAAACAATTTGTCGTCAGTTCGTCTTATACAAGCTGAACCTGCACGATGAACACTTCATTTTCGACTTCATTTTCATTAGTTATACATAGTCGCTGAATGGCGCTTTAGGTATCACTGATTTGTGTCAACAACACTCCCATCTCACGCATGTAGAGACCGTGTAGGTCACCGGGGATCATATTTAAAAAAGCGTTACACCTTACGCAAAAACGGAGAGCGAATGCTACAAAAGCATAAAAACGCTGTTGCAGTCTCAATAATCATTTTTCTTCGATCCGATAGGGTGCATCGTTTTAGGAAGAGCTTAAAAGTTACATTTTCCAGTCGAAACTTCAAAAAGTCCCTTCACATCAAAGTTTTAGCCATTCTTGCCTCGTTCAAGAGCTTCAGAGCCACGGAGCACGGCCTCTTAGTGCAAACAGCGATATAGACAAACCGATCAAAATACCGCAATAACCTTGTGCAAGGCTGTAGTTTTTAGTCCAAATCAAATAGCAGTTGAACGGTGGTGAAAGGTGTCGCCTTCGTACTCGAAATCGTTTAGTGTCTTAGGGCAAATTAAGTGTATCACACTGTTGATGGTGTTGCGGGAACGGAAGCACAAATCAACCCCTCCGATTAAAGGTAGTACAATAGTATATAAAGAAAAATTATAATATTCACGGATTCACGGATTGATACCCAGGATCCAGGCAACTGCCCTAGTTTCCCGGGTCGATTTTGATCTTTTCGGTCAGTGGCTGTCGTTCACCTGAAAGGCACAAGTGAATAAAGGATGTGGCACTACTCTTTATGTTCTCAACGTGGGGCACTATGCTTGCCAGCGCGAGGACTCGCATAAATAAGTGCCTAGTAGTGCTTTGAACTGGGTTCTAGATAGAGCGTGGACAACCGCTGAAGCGGCTACTACCCGAAATGAGGAAAATTTTTGTGAAAAACCTGTTAGCCAAGCCTTGCTCAGATAGGGCATAAGTAAGAATTAGGCCCCATCGGAGGCGACAATACTCCATGGGAAAGAGGTCAAGCACCGCGAGACGCGTTTCATGGTCCACTGATTTAAGGCCGGCTACCATTTTCGTAGCGGCTTGCTGGACACGCTCAGTGAGGGTAACGTCTTTCATGTGAACTGGATAGAGAATTTGGTTGGTGTATTCAAGGAGTGGTCTGACGTAGGCCTCATAGAGTATTCGGAAGTCCATGCGAGTAATACGGGAGAAGGTGCGCCGAATCATCCGTAAAATGGCGAATGCCTTTTGGGCCGATTTCCCATGGTGCAGTGAGAAGGACAAGTTTGAGGATACCCAAGGCATTCGCTGCTTCTCCTCCAAATGAGATATGGATTCATTTTTCGTCATTCAGAGGAATTTGGCAGTCCAACTTTTGAGGTTCCCGATGCGAAACTTTGAATGAGCGTAGGTTCAACAATCCCGAATATCAAAAGGAAGAATTGGGTTCGTAATTCTACGGTACTATTTACACAAGGGTAAAGAAATGTGTACAACAAACCTCAGTTGTTTACGTTCGCAGCGTCAGCAACTTCACAGGTCTGTCACTGACCGGCACAATGCAGTGTCGAATTCCGCGCCCCAAACAACGGCCAGCAGAATGATGGCCCGGTAGCGTGGGTTTCGTCATTCCTTCCGGCGGCGGTCTGGTGATTCTCATCGGACCTGCAATCGTGCAGGACCCATGAGAAAATAAGTCGAGGCAAGCTCAGCAAACGGGACATGAACGCACATGGGTAAGTAGGTCAGCAGCGCACATTCACACGCAGACACGAGTGTCGGAAAGGGCGGCCTCCGCGTCAAGGTGAGTGCCAGGTACGAATAAGCAAAACAACTCGAGATCAAAAGTACAAAGGCGGAGTAGGCAAATGAATGGGGGAATTATTATAACGTCAAATTAGATTCAACACCAACGACAACTGCTTTGGATACAGTTTGGAAAAGCATCCTCTGCCTAGGAAAAAAATGGATCTAGATAACAAACTGGTTTGGCGGGCGAATAGAATTAGGAAGTTTCTCCTAGAATGGTAAAAAACGAATTCATTTCTTCTTGACGGTGGTGTTAATCGCTAAATAGTAAGCCCAAACACCCGTCGCGTATTTGCAGATTGCATGGGACAAAGTGAATTAGACGACTTGAGACTGAGTTTTGGAGAAAAGGAAGGTTTGGAGCAAATACTCCTGTCGCCGTAGGTACGAATAAAACAACTCGAGATCAAAAGTACAAAGGCGGAGTAGGCAAATGAATGGGGGAATTATTATAACGTCAAATTAGATTCAACACCAACGACAACTGCTTTGGATACAGTTTGGAAAAGCATCCTCTGCCTAGGAAAAAAATGGATCTAGATAACAAACTGGTTTGGCGGGCGAATAGAATTAGGAAGTTTCTCCTAGAATGGTAAAAAACGAATTCATTTCTTCTTGACGGTGGTGTTAATCGCTAAATAGTAAGCCCAAACACCCGTCGCGTATTTGCAGATTGCATGGGACAAAGTGAATTAGACGACTTGAGACTGAGTTTTGGAGAAAAGGAAGGTTTGGAGCAAATACTCCTGTCGCCGTACGCGGCCCATGTACAGCTTCAAACAGTGAAAGAGATGCATGTCCCAAAATTTTTGCCACGAACTAACAAGTTCCCAGCTGCATTTTTCGGGAAGGCTGCTTAAGCTATTTCATATTTTATATTTTACTGACCTTTGTCACAGTTTGTCGTTACGTAGCTTCCCATTTTAGGAACTCGCCGAGTCCCAGAAGATCTATGAAAAAGTTTATCCTTGCGGTAAATATATGCGGCCTTTTAATGGGTCTTAATTGTGAGATCCAAGTCAATTAGTTTCATCCTACTCGTAGCCAAATCGAGAAAGATATCTTCCTACATGTTGCATTAGTTTTCCAGACACCTCACCGCAGGCAGCCATAGTAAAACGTGCCAGCTCGTTAGCGTGACCCAGATGTCCGCTGGGCAAGCATCAGTTGACACTTAAAATACCGGACTGCGTCAAACGCGTACCGCATTAAATTGGGTCGAATATATTGATGACCATTGTCACGCTGTCAAAAATTGTGACAAAATAGCTTCATCATCCACTGACACCTCCTCATACTCTTACACCTAGTACAGTGCGATGGGAGGCTCGCAAACAAAAAGCTACAATGGTCCGTTTACTTTCCTCTGAAATTTCACAACTGTCAAAACTGCATAACCCTCCCTCATGCTTGAGAGATTTATTGAATTTTGCAGTGGTGGACCATGGAGAAGGAGCTTACACGGAGCTTGAATTGCCCATCCCAAGCAGGTTAATGTTTGAACTCTAAAGTTCAAATAAATCCGGATGGAGTAATGTACTTCCAGATAAAGAACGGATAAGCAGACGTTTAATGACTGTCAGACCATCGTGTGCGGTGAACTTACAGGTCGGCAAATGGCCCGCACCATTACGCTGCAATTTTCCTTTGAAATGTAGCCATCAGACGGCCGCCTTAGTAGATGAAGAGGTAAAACTTATCCGTGAGCATAGAGCACGTGCCTTGGCCTGCCACAGAGCGTTTGTAGCTTATTAATACCCTTACCATTTTAACAGATGTGATTCGGACAACAAAATGGTTAGGCGTTATTAATTATCAACGATTCGGATAGAGATCATCTCAGCACCCTTAATCATTTGTTGAGTTTTTAAAATTCAAAACAGCTCAGCCAACACATGCTGAACTTACTCAACCCTGCTTGGCATCCAGGGCTTACAGCAGCGGCATAAAACTTTGTTCTGGTGAAATAAAGATTCGTGGGACCAACAAGTGGCAATGGGCGAAAAAATTAACGCCGCCAACGCTTCACGAATACCCTCTGACGGCGCGACAATGATGCCATCTTTTATCGTGCCGACTGGGCATGAAGGTGTTTAGTAGTCGTCAAAGTCCCATGTGCACACGCCCGCAATGTCGCACCTACTATTATTATTATTATTATTATTATTATTATTATTAATTTCCTTTGCTCCCCTAGTCATATGTTTAAGGATACCTGCCACACTTCTGGCAAGCCCACTGAGCAAGAGATTCATTTCCTCCGCTACGATTTTGATGGAAGCACCTTTTGTGTGGCCGGAGAGCCGTGGCTGGATATTGCGTTAAAGATGAAATTAATATTAATTACCGTGTTCCAAACTTTCATCACTAACCACGAATGCTCATCACGAGCCTTATCTGTATTCAATATCACTGTGGTTGCCCTGTTGTTGATTTGACGGTTAGATCGCTGAGCTGGGTTTTCCTACACAATTTACAGGTAAATATTCTTGCAAAAGGCAGTTACCGCCTTACCGGTATCCACCCTTGTGATCAGTTTCGTCAACCTGCTTTAAAGTACCCAACCTTCTCCGCTTGGACTGCGCGAAGTTTGGAGACTGACTCTTAAGCTATAGGAATACAACCGAATGAATTGATTGCCTATCTAGTCTTAACAGCCACTAAGAACATGTATCATTTCTGACCAGGCAAAACATTTTCTCGGATTTAGACACCTCTGTGATCTTCCGCGTCCTAAGCCAGTCTTCCTCAAAATTTGATGATTTTTATAGAGCCCATTCAGTTTCAAGAATTGTGAAAGCTTCATTGACCCGAAGGACTTTATTTCTTGCCCCCCCTCCGACAACCAAACCAGCCATCTTATCTAGATATCGTTTGCGCCTTGTAAATACTGACAGCAATCTGTACTACTTTTCTTAAGTGAATATCTTCACCTCAACGTTTTCATTCCAACATTTTCATGGCTCTGGCCGGTAACACAACTGTCACCCATTCGCAACGATGATTCCTGTTCTTGCTTTCAATCAGCGAGATTATTCACCGAAGGGCTCTCGCCCATCCGACCTCACTATTCTGGTTTTTCTTCTCCACGATGTAACTTTTTTTCTGGCCTGATGCCTACCCCCGGAATGCATAGGCTGCAATGGCATGGTAGCGCCTCAAATTGTGAGCATACTCCCATTAGCGCAATGAACATATTTCGATTGAACGACATTTTTGCCACACCGTGGTTAATTTCTTCGACCTTCATGATTCCGTTGATCCGAAATTCGGCCTCCTTCTAAAGAACATTTGCACCATCGCCCAAAAGTATGTCCGACAACGATCAGAGGATTCTGTATTGTTCTGTGGACTCGCAAAAATACTGATTAACGGAGAGCATGCTTCAAGCTCTCACATTTGTCAGCAGATTTGTTGTTAGTCCTGAACAGACTGCTTTAGTTGCACTGATTTTGTAGATGAAAAATCTGCGAAAGTGTAGTCTGTAGATCGTCAGTTAGCTGGCTTTCGTAGCAGCGGATGTCAGCTAATGTCATTAGGGCTAGTCAGCTTCTCTGTTTAGAGACCCACTTAGACTCTGAGGGGGCTTCCCTTGTAGAAGCAACAGCTCTGTCCTACCAGCACGTGTGCGCGGAGTGGCTTGTCTCGTGTCCTTTTCTGAACACGCGTGGTTCTGTTAGTTTGTCTTCACCTTCGCTTGGCAAACCGTGATTTCTTTATTTGCAAAGCTTGACAAGTTTGCACAGGCTCCTGCAGTTTCAGGTGGTTTTCCAGAAGACGTATCATAGTATGTAACTCGAGGAGGCTTGTACTTCAACGTTTATTTGGTAACCATTGGCGGTATTTCACACAACCATGCAGAAATGCTCACCAGATCACACGTACACTAAGCCGATGATCGAGAATTTCAGGCTAGGCCGCTCACCGCAGTAATTCTTCTGGTCACTACACATAAGATGATGAAGCGGGTCCGGCACTCGTTTTACGGCTTCTATCACCAAAACTCGCGAATTCAACGGGAGGCCCTCTTTATATCTAACTGCACACACAGAGTATCCACAGCGGAATATGGTAATAATGGGGAGGCGAAATGAATGTACTACAAAAAATTATAAATCTTCAAAAAGAACTAGTGTCATGTTAATTGAGCGGTGAATTCCCTTGAACATAGCGTGAACAGCGTTGAAAGCTGCTTTTATTTTGTAGCTGCGGGAAGACGGCCACCAGATGACTCAATCCAGTGCTTTTTTGTAACTGAGCAGAAAGGCAAATTTTTCTAACAGAGAAAAGCGACATGTTTACAGGGTTTCTTCCACAAATTCCGCCTTTATGGAAACGCGACAGCATACAGGCGATACATCTGGTCATAATCCGCGGCAAATTTACGTGCTGATTTGATCTGGAATGTTCACGTAATCCCTGCCTATCCTGCAGCAAGCGGGGCGCAGTAAAAAAACTGTTGACGATAAACTTTGTCCATAGATTTTTTGCCTTCACGTATCCTTAAGATGCGTTTGCCTAATTCTACACCCAAAACGTTCGCATTTCTACTAGATTCTTCTCACTGGCGGCGAAGTAATCGTAATCAGAACCTGGAGGAGATTCGAATCGGAATGCCACAATCAAATACCGAATGCTCATCCTACGGTGCGAGAACACCTACCATGTTAAGCGTAAAAACCAGAATATTGCCTTTTTTTCCTATCTCCTTTCCTTGGAGAGACCATGGGGCAAAACAGCACAGTGATTTCCTATGCTAGCGCTTCTGTGCTTATCTGTAGCGAGTTTGCTACAAAACCTAACGCCGATTACTGACTGAACGCACAATTCGTAAAATACGGTCTAAGTATTACGAAATATGGCATGTTGTTAAAACAGAATAACATTTTTAGCCCGCAGTATTTCACAGGACACGCAGCGGTTTTGAAATAAACGAATGTTTTTGCTGTGACTGAAAGTAATTGATCTTGGTGATCAAACATTCTCATAACTAAGCTCCCGTTTGTGTGGAACGTCAGTGTCCCTTTCACCGTTTTGTGCACCTGCCACATTTATTGTTTGACATGAGGGTAAACCGCTCGCTTACTTGGAAATCATAAGTCCTTTCAAATCGAAAATTGAATCTCACTATTCTGTGGCCACGTCGTCTTGAGCTGGTGCGAACTTTTGGATCCTGCTTGGAATCGACAATGCCTGAACTGGTGTACGGAAGCTGGCGTGGACCTGTGATGTGACGCATCTGTTGACAAACCTCAGTTCGAACTATTTAACTCAGGGTTTCGTGCTGACACAATGTGACCCGACTGATTTCTCGAAGAAACCAATGAGAGGGATACGGTATTCCCGTTTTTTGAGATAATATGTTCCCCTAAACAAAGCGTCAGAATAAAGTATTAAAACACGAAGAAACTGGGTAGAACGGAAGAAGCAGACATAAGCGTTTAAAGACGGGGCTGTACAACAGACAAGGCTCACTAACTCGGGCTCCAGCAAAGGCAGAGGTACAAAGTGAGGATACACAGCGTAATTTAACAAGGTTCCCGCATAAATAAAAACAGGCATTGTTTAAAACAAGTAGTAATCGTAGTGGTAGATTACAAACAGGATGTAAAATATCTTCTCACAACCACTATATATTGATGATGGTTTTGTGGCCTCCAAGGTCAACACCTTCAACCACAGTCTGGTTTCTTAGTATGGCATTGTTTTCCCGAAAAGTCGACAGATTACTAGAGGTCTGCTATCCGATTATATCTTACGACGCTTGTCTTTGAGGGTTGCTTCAACATTAATTGCTCGTAACTGCGCAGCATCTTATTGTGCAGGAGATCTTTCAACCGGCGTTTGAATAGCTGATCGGCGTGATGATCTGTGGCATCTTGTTTTCCCTCAATGACAGTCAGCATAACAACGCAGAGGAGCCGCTGGCCCAAATTTACTCTGCAATAAGCTCTCCTGTGACTTTCATCGAAAACGCTATTGCAAATAGGTAGCCAGTCTGCCTTACCCCAAAGAATCCCGATGGCTTTAACATTTGACTGACGCTAGATGCAGTGACTTCAGACGTTGACTAATGCAACGATGGCATCGATAGCAAGGTGAGCAAAGAAAGTGGATGCCTCGAGGTGTCGATTCGCTGGACTGCCCACGTTGCGAAGCCAGTCATCGCACATGGTGTGGGAGAGGTGACCAGAAGGTCTGTGTCACAGTGGCTCACCAGCCGACGGGAACTTGGCATTCATCAAAGCAGCTGCCTTTACGCCACCCATGCTTGCAACTTCAAGCTCCTTGAAATCAGCACCGAGGCGAACCAACTATATTTCAATCAAGAAATTAGTCTAACGGAACCAGGCCACTAAAAATATCAGAGACTAGGCAGCCGTGCTCATGGGAGCGCACGTTAGATCAGCTGACACAATTTGTGGTGATTACATATGGTTTCTGGAACCACTCTGGTGCACACATTCAGGTACGCGCGAACATGCTTGGTCTGACAACTCACACAGTTTGTTTATCGCCTGGGTTTGAGGTCACTGTTGAATCGATTTTACTGCTGAGGACTGACGGACTTGAAATTATGATCTGACTGTAATAAAACAGTTTGTGGTACACTGGTCTTTTTTAGAAGTCTAGCCACAGGGATAAGTTCTCTTAAGCAAGGTAAACGAATAAACCATAGGCCTATTTGTGTTAGAAGCTGAGCTTCATCACTTTCTTCTAGCCTGTTTCCACTTGATTTTGCTTTGTTCTTTTGTTACTTGAGGCCAAAAACGGCCACTAGATCCAAATTCTTCCACGTAGCTAATGGGTTCCATTATGATTTCCCCGTTGATCATGAATACCCGTACCTAAATTTACCTTTTCTACAGATCAACTAGGCTTACAGAAATAGAGGTACACCGAAATTTTACGTGTATTTAAAAGGGGCCTCGAGAGATAAATCAGGTACAAATGGGCCGGGGGCACGGTGTGGCATTCGGGCGGTTTGGTGCATTTGCAGGTACAATAAATGACGCAAGTCCCTCAGATTTCTTCGGTGTTAATTTGTACCAGGCCCAACGCAGATGCACAATTACTGTTGGATTGATGTTTGTTGCCTGAACAGATACTTCAGTTGAATTTTTCCTGTATGGGCAAGGGCGTGGACAGTGAGATGATTGAGTGGCGAATCGCTTGCAGAGAAAAGTTGTACAAAGGTACCCAACAAGGGTGCGCGTTTAATAGCGTTTATTGCGCTCAATGAGAGGCTCGTGCACGATGAGTGCCTTTAAGAATGCACCCGAGCGTCTTCTCACCTAACATCCATCAGTAGTAGCACAGCTGTTTGCGATATGCCTGTATATTTTGGCGTCTAAAATCGTGGGCGAAAATTGCGCGGGTGAGGCCTTGGGTCTGCAGTTTGCAAGACTGTTGACCTAAGGGTACGAATAAGCTGTAACTTACGCACATCATTGAGAGAAAATGTTGTCGTGGCATCGAAAGCTGCTTTCAAGATAATGATGAGGTCGAAAACAATCACGAACCTTACCTTCCCCTAGCTTTTGTCATCGAGACTACTGTCTCCAAAACGGGGCGGAATTAATCTGGTTTTAGCATAGGCACCTAGCTCCCATTTTCCTTGCTAAGGAGAGGGCGCAAATTTGTGATGGCTGAGATGGTGCATGAGCATCCAATGTAACTTCCGAGAGAAGCTGCAGGAAACGAAAATGCCCTGGAGCCTCGGGTGCAGCCTAATAGACCCCTTCGGTGTACCGAGTGAGGACACGTTCCCGATTCTGCACCAGACCTGTTGGGGAAACATAACATACAGCATGAAATGTGAGTATGGATCTGGATGTGCACGGATAACAGGGGAAATATTATGAAGGACAAGCCAGCTGTAAATTTCTCTTGGTCTTTTCAGCCTCGATTATTTTCACTTGCAGACGGCAGTATCTACTGAAAGATTCCAGACCTCCCACAGTACGCTGTTCTATTCGAGCCTTCCTGAGTTTATGTACATTACGACGGTTATGATGCGTGTCTCACGGAAGCCTCCAAATCTTCAGAAAACAGAGAAAAGTAAAGTTGAACATACCGAAGGATGATCTGGAGAAATTTCTTTTCGTCGAGTATTCAGCTCAATATATTCCCTGGTATCAGAGACATCGACACCGGCGCCCCTGTAGTCCGTGAAGTAACTCTCCGACACAACTAGGACTGGACGATGTGGGTCGCCATCAGGCGCTTTATCATACTGGATCCTCCGTGAACCTGAACTGGGCCCTTTTGAATATGGACATTGTACGACCAATCGCCTGCGAGATTCCTTTTTGGTTCGCTGTCCAGCATCGCCTTATCCGTTGTCATCTGATCCCCGTATGCCAATGAAGGGGCCGGGGCGTTCATTACGTGTTTCCATATGGACATTGTCGCTTATGTGTCTTCTTACACTGGGCTACACCCTGTCCCATTTCGTTCCAACGTGGTTTACTAGACTTGCACTATATCCTGTGGATCTGTTTTCAGCATGGAGGTTATCCAAAATATTCACGTTTTGGCTGGCGACAGATGAGCATGTCACACACTGGCTTACCATTCTAACAATATTCATGCTAGATAAGCTGATTCGCGATAGCTGGAGCAAGTTGGAGGCAATCACTTTCTTGGTCTTTGTCAATACATTGGCCGTCCTCAGTTCAGCATTCACTCTATTTTTATTGGACAGGTCTCCATCGCTTGTGTTGAGTGGAAATGCTGCAGTTATTGCTGCTATCATGGTAGTATCAATGCAATTCGATGGTGAGAGGTTCCTCTTGAGCTATGGGAACATAGGCTTGAAATCCAGGCATGGGTTCATTGTGGGGTTCCTTCTATACCTGCTCTTCGCTCTGTTTTCATTTGTTCGCTGGACATCCTGCTGTCTGTATTTTTCCGGGTTCCTCTGGTCGTGGTTCTATCTGCGCTTCTTGCAGTATCATCCACAGAGAAGGTATGGGGACCATCGTCCAAGCTTCGCACTGGCAAAGTGAGTCCCGAAGAGTCACGTCTCTAAATGCTACTACTTTTTATCATCAGATCCTTCGGATGGACCGTACAAAAGGTTTTTCAGACACCAATCACTATGTCAATTTTGGGGTAGTGTATTAAGGGTGTCTCGGGTATGGCCACTAACAAATTCACAGATTCACACAGGATCCAGGCAACTGCCCTAGTTTCCCGGGTCGATTTTGATCTTTTCGGTCAGTGGCTGTCGTTCACCTGAAAGGCACAAGTGAATAAAGGATGTGGCACTACTCTTTATGTTCTCAACGTGGGGCACTATGCTTGCCAGCGCGAGGACTCGCATAAATAAGTGCCTAGTAGTGCTTTGAACTGGGTTCTAGATAGAGCGTGGACAACCGCTGAAGCGGCTACTACCCGAAATGAGGAAAATTTTTGTGAAAAACCTGTTAGCCAAGCCTTGCTCAGATAGGGCATAAGTAAGAATTAGGCCCCATCGGAGGCGACAATACTCCATGGGAAAGAGGTCAAGCACCGCGAGACGCGTTTCATGGTCCACTGATTTAAGGCCGGCTACCATTTTCGTAGCGGCTTGCTGGACACGCTCAGTGAGGGTAACGTCTTTCATGTGAACTGGATAGAGAATTTGGTTGGTGTATTCAAGGAGTGGTCTGACGTAGGCCTCATAGAGTATTCGGAAGTCCATGCGAGTAATACGGGAGAAGGTGCGCCGAATCATCCGTAAAATGGCGAATGCCTTTTGGGCCGATTTCCCATGGTGCAGTGAGAAGGACAAGTTTGAGGATACCCAAGGCATTCGCTGCTTCTCCTCCAAATGAGATATGGATTCATTTTTCGTCATTCAGAGGAATTTGGCAGTCCAACTTTTGAGGTTCCCGATGCGAAACTTTGAATGAGCGTAGGTTCAACAATCCCGAATATCAAAAGGAAGAATTGGGTTCGTAATTCTACGGTACTATTTACACAAGGGTAAAGAAATGTGTACAACAAACCTCAGTTGTTTACGTTCGCAGCGTCAGCAACTTCACAGGTCTGTCACTGACCGGCACAATGCAGTGTCGAATTCCGCGCCCCAAACAACGGCCAGCAGAATGATGGCCCGGTAGCGTGGGTTTCGTCATTCCTTCCGGCGGCGGTCTGGTGATTCTCATCGGACCTGCAATCGTGCAGGACCCATGAGAAAATAAGTCGAGGCAAGCTCAGCAAACGGGACATGAACGCACATGGGTAAGTAGGTCAGCAGCGCACATTCACACGCAGACACGAGTGTCGGAAAGGGCGGCCTCCGCGTCAAGGTGAGTGCCAGGTACGAATAAGCAAAACAACTCGAGATCAAAAGTACAAAGGCGGAGTAGGCAAATGAATGGGGGAATTATTATAACGTCAAATTAGATTCAACACCAACGACAACTGCTTTGGATACAGTTTGGAAAAGCATCCTCTGCCTAGGAAAAAAATGGATCTAGATAACAAACTGGTTTGGCGGGCGAATAGAATTAGGAAGTTTCTCCTAGAATGGTAAAAAACGAATTCATTTCTTCTTGACGGTGGTGTTAATCGCTAAATAGTAAGCCCAAACACCCGTCGCGTATTTGCAGATTGCATGGGACAAAGTGAATTAGACGACTTGAGACTGAGTTTTGGAGAAAAGGAAGGTTTGGAGCAAATACTCCTGTCGCCGTACGCGGCCCATGTACAGCTTCAAACAGTGAAAGAGATGCATGTCCCAAAATTTTTGCCACGAACTAACAAGTTCCCAGCTGCATTTTTCGGGAAGGCTGCTTAAGCTATTTCATATTTTATATTTTACTGACCTTTGTCACAGTTTGTCGTTACGTAGCTTCCCATTTTAGGAACTCGCCGAGTCCCAGAAGATCTATGAAAAAGTTTATCCTTGCGGTAAATATATGCGGCCTTTTAATGGGTCTTAATTGTGAGATCCAAGTCAATTAGTTTCATCCTACTCGTAGCCAAATCGAGAAAGATATCTTCCTACATGTTGCATTAGTTTTCCAGACACCTCACCGCAGGCAGCCATAGTAAAACGTGCCAGCTCGTTAGCGTGACCCAGATGTCCGCTGGGCAAGCATCAGTTGACACTTAAAATACCGGACTGCGTCAAACGCGTACCGCATTAAATTGGGTCGAATATATTGATGACCATTGTCACGCTGTCAAAAATTGTGACAAAATAGCTTCATCATCCACTGACACCTCCTCATACTCTTACACCTAGTACAGTGCGATGGGAGGCTCGCAAACAAAAAGCTACAATGGTCCGTTTACTTTCCTCTGAAATTTCACAACTGTCAAAACTGCATAACCTTCCCTCATGCTTGAGAGATTTATTGAATTTTGCAGTGGTGGACCATGGAGAAGGAGCTTACACGGAGCTTGAATTGCCCATCCCAAGCAGGTTAATGTTTGAACTCTAAAGTTCAAATAAATCCGGATGGAGTAATGTACTTCCAGATAAAGAACGGATAAGCAGACGTTTAATGACTGTCAGACCATCGTGTGCGGTGAACTTACAGGTCGGCAAATGGCCCGCACCATTACGCTGCAATTTTCCTTTGAAATGTAGCCATCAGACGGCCGCCTTAGTAGATGAAGAGGTAAAACTTATCCGTGAGCATAGAGCACGTGCCTTGGCCTGCCACAGAGCGTTTGTAGCTTATTAATACCCTTACCATTTTAACAGATGTGATTCGGACAACAAAATGGTTAGGCGTTATTAATTATCAACGATTCGGATAGAGATCATCTCAGCACCCTTAATCATTTGTTGAGTTTTTAAAATTCAAAACAGCCCAGCCAACACATGCTGAACTTACTCAACCCTGCTTGGCATCCAGGGCTTACAGCAGCGGCATAAAACTTTGTTCTGGTGAAATAAAGATTCGTGGGACCAACAAGTGGCAATGGGCGAAAAAATTAACGCCGCCAACGCTTCACGAATACCCTCTGACGGCGCGACAATGATGCCATCTTTTATCGTGCCGACTGGGCATGAAGGTGTTTAGTAGTCGTCAAAGTCCCATGTGCACACGCCCGCAATGTCGCACCTA